>NW_022611341.1:0-82413 GCF_004382195.2 Drosophila sechellia
CGGTTTAAATTACCAGGCGAACAACAGAATTCCAGAAGGTGACCAACGATAGTTGGTTTTCAGTAGACACCGCTACTGATTATCATCGCCTGTATCTAAAATCGAAAAATCCAAAAATTTTGCACAAAAATGCGCATTTGTAAGCCAAATTGAGAGATTTTTCGGTTTTAAACTACCAGGCGAACTGGAATTGAGAAGGTGACCAACGATAGTTGGTTTTCAGTAGACACCGCTACTGATTATCATCGCCTGGTATCTAAAATCGAAAGATCCCAAAATTTTGCACAAAAATGCGCATTTTGTAGCCAAATTGAAGATTTTTCGGTTTAAATTACCAGGCGAACAAGGATTCCAGAAGGTGACCAACGATAAGTTGGTTTTCAGTAGACACCGCTACTGATTATCATCGCCTGGTATCTAAAATCGAAAGATCCAAAAATTTTGCACAAAAATGCGCATTTTGTAGGCCAAATTGAGAGATTTTTCGGTTTAAACTACCAGGCGAACTGGAATTCCAGAAGGTGACCAACGATTAGTTGGTTTTCAGTAGACACCCGCTACTGATTATCATCGCCTGGTATCTAAAATCGAAAGATCCAAAAATTTTGCACAAAAATGCGCATTTTGTAAGCCAAATTGAGAGATTTTTCGGTTTAAATTACCAGGCGAACAAGAATTCCAGAAGGTGACCAACGATTAGTTGGTTTTCAGTAGACACCGCTACTGATTATCATCGCCTGGTATCTAAAATCGAAAAATCCAAAAATTTTTCACAAAAATGCGCATTTTGAGAGATTTTTCGGTTTAAACTACCAGGCGAACTGGAATTCCAGGAGGTGACCAACGATTAGTTGGTTTTCAGTAGACACCGCTACTGATTATCATCGCCTGGTATCTAAATCGAAAATCAAAATTTGCACAAAATGCGCATTTTGTATGCCAAATTGAGAGATTTTTCGGTTTAAATTACCAGGCGAACAAGAATTCCAGAAGGTGACCAACGATAAGTTGGTTTTCAGTAGACACCCGCTACTGATTATCATCGCCTGGTATCTAAAATCGAAAAATCCAAAAATTTTGCACAAAAATGCGCATTTTGTAGCCAAATTGAGAGATTTTTCGGTTTAAATTACCAGGCGAACAGGAATTCCAGAAGGTGACCAACGATAGTTGGTTTTCAGTAGACACCCGCTACTGATTATCATCGCCTGGTATCTAAAATCGAAAAATCCAAAAATTTTGCACAAAAATGCGCATTTTGTATGCCAAATTGAGAGATTTTTCGGTTTAAATTACCAGGCGAACAAGAATTCCAGAAGGTGACCAACGATAGTTGGTTTTCAGTAGACACCCGCTACTGATTATCATCGCCTGGTATCTAAAATCGAAAGATCCAAAAATTTTGCACAAAATGCGCATTTTGTAGCCAAATTGAGAGATTTTTCGGTTTAAATTACCAGGCGAACAAGAATTCCAGAAGGTGACCAACGATAGTTGGTTTTCAGTAGACACCCGCTACTGATTATCATCGCCTGGTATCTAAAATCGAAAGATCCAAAAATTTTGCACAAAAATGCGCATTTTGTATGCCAAATTGAGAGATTTTTCGGTTTAAATACCAGGCGAACAGGAATTCCAGAAGGTGACCAACGATAAGTTGGTTTTCAGTAGACACCGCTACTGATTATCATCGCCTGGTATCTAAAATCGAAAGATCCAAAAATTTTGCACAAAAATGCGCATTTTGTATGCCAAATTGAGAGATTTTTCGGTTTAAATTACCAGGCGAACAAGAATTCCAGAAGGTGACCAACGATAAGTTGGTTTTCAGTAGACACCCGCTACTGATTATCATCGCCTGGTATCTAAAATCGAAAGATCCAAAATTTTGCACAAAATGCGCATTTTGTATGCCAAATTGAGAGATTTTTCGGTTTAAATTACCAGGCGAACAAGAATTCCAGAAGGTGACCAACGATAAGTTGGTTTTCAGTAGACACCCGCTACTGATTATCATCGCCTGGTATCTAAAATCGAAAGATCCAAAAATTTTGCACAAAAATGCGCATTTTGTAGCCAAATTGAGAGATTTTTCGGTTTAAACTACCAGGCGAACTGGAATTCCAGAAGGTGACCAACGATTAGTTGGTTTTCAGTAGACACCCGCTACTGATTATCATCGCCTGGTATCTAAAATCGAAAGATCCAAAAATTTTGCACAAAAATGCGCATTTTGTAGCCAAATTGAGAGATTTTTCGGTTTAAATTACCAGGCGAACGGAATTCCAGAAGGTGACCAACGATTAGTTGGTTTTCAGTAGACACCCGCTACTGATTATCATCGCCTGGTATCTAAAATCGAAAATCCAAAAATTTTGCACAAAAATGCGCATTTTGTAGCCAAATTGAGAGATTTTTCGGTTTAAATTACCAGGCGAACAAGAATTCCAGAAGGTGACCAACGATAAGTTGGTTTTCAGTAGACACCCGCTACTGATTATCATCGCCTGGTATCTAAAATCGAAAGATCCAAAAATTTTGCACAAAAATGCGCATTTTGTAGCCAAATTGAGAGATTTTTCGGTTTAAATTACCAGGCGAACAAGAATTCCAGAAGGTGACCAACGATAAGTTGGTTTTCAGTAGACACCCGCTACTGATTATCATCGCCTGGTATCTAAAATCGAAAATCCAAAAATTTTGCACAAAAATGCGCATTTTGTAGCCAAATTGAGAGATTTTTCGGTTTAAACTACCAGGCGAACTGGAATTCCAGGAGGTGACCAACGATTAGTTGGTTTTCAGTAGACACCCGCTACTGATTATCATCGCCTGGTATCTAAAATCGAAAGATCCAAAAATTTTGCACAAAAATGCGCATTTTGTAGCCAAATTGAGAGATTTTTCGGTTTAAATTACCAGGCGAACAAGAATTCCAGAAGGTGACCAACGATAAGTTGGTTTTCAGTAGACACCCGCTACTGATTATCATCGCCTGGTATCTAAAATCGAAAATCCAAAAATTTTGCACAAAAATGCGCATTTTGTCAGCCAAATTGAGAGATTTTTCGGTTTAAACTACCAGGCGAACTGGAATTCCAGAAGGTGACCAACGATTAGTTGGTTTTCAGTAGACACCCGCTACTGATTATCATCGCCTGGTATCTAAAATCGAAAGATCCAAAAATTTTGCACAAAAATGCGCATTTTGTATGCCAAATTGAGAGATTTTTCGGTTTAAATTACCAGGCGAACAAGAATTCCAGAAGGTGACCAACGATAAGTTGGTTTTCAGTAGACACCCGCTACTGATTATCATCGCCTGGTATCTAAAATCGAAAGATCCAAAAATTTTGCACAAAAATGCGCATTTTGTATGCCAAATTGAGAGATTTTTCGGTTTAAATTACCAGGCGAACAAGAATTCCAGAAGGTGACCAACGATAAGTTGGTTTTCAGTAGACACCCGCTACTGATTATCATCGCCTGGTATCTAAAATCGAAAGATCCAAAAATTTTGCACAAAAATGCGCATTTTGTAGCCAAATTGAGAGATTTTTCGGTTTAAATTACCAGGCGAACAAGAATTCCAGAAGGTGACCAACGATTAGTTGGTTTTCAGTAGACACCCGCTACTGATTATCATCGCCTGGTATCTAAAATCGAAAATCCAAAAATTTTGCACAAAAATGCGCATTTTGTAGCCAAATTGAGAGATTTTTCGGTTTAAACTACCAGGCGAACGGAATTCCAGAAGGTGACCAACGATTAGTTGGTTTTCAGTAGACACCGCTACTGATTATCATCGCCTGGTATCTAAAATCGAAAGATCCAAAAATTTTGCACAAAAATGCGCATTTTGTAGCCAAATTGAGAGATTTTTCGGTTTAAATTACCAGGCGAACAAGAATTCCAGAAGGTGACCAACGATAAGTTGGTTTTCAGTAGACACCCGCTACTGATTATCATCGCCTGGTATCTAAAATCGAAAGATCCAAAAATTTTGCACAAAAATGCGCATTTTGTATGCCAAATTGAGAGATTTTTCGGTTTAAATTACCAGGCGAACAAGAATTCCAGAAGGTGACCAACGATAGTTGGTTTTCAGTAGACACCCGCTACTGATTATCATCGCCTGGTATCTAAAATCGAAAAATCCAAAAATTTTGCACAAAAATGCGCATTTTGTAGCCAAATTGAGAGATTTTTCGGTTTAAATTACCAGGCGAACAAGAATTCCAGAAGGTGACCAACGATAAGTTGGTTTTCAGTAGACACCCGCTACTGATTATCATCGCCTGGTATCTAAAATCGAAAGATCCAAAAATTTTGCACAAAAATGCGCATTTTGTATGCCAAATTGAGAGATTTTTCGGTTTAAATTACCAGGCGAACAAGAATTCCAGAAGGTGACCAACGATAGTTGGTTTTCAGTAGACACCCGCTACTGATTATCATCGCCTGGTATCTAAAATCGAAAGATCCAAAAATTTTGCACAAAAATGCGCATTTTGTAGCCAAATTGAGAGATTTTTCGGTTTAAATTACCAGGCGAACAGGAATTCCAGAAGGTGACCAACGATAAGTTGGTTTTCAGTAGACACCCGCTACTGATTATCATCGCCTGGTATCTAAAATCGAAAATCCAAAAATTTTGCACAAAAATGCGCATTTTGTAGCCAAATTGAGAGATTTTTCGGTTTAAACTACCAGGCGAACTGGAATTCCAGAGGTGACCAACGATTAGTTGGTTTTCAGTAGACACCCGCTACTGATTATCATCGCCTGGTATCTAAAATCGAAAGATCCAAAAATTTTGCACAAAAATGCGCATTTTGTATGCCAAATTGAGAGATTTTTCGGTTTAAATACCAGGCGAACAGAATTCCAGAAGGTGACCAACGATTAGTTGGTTTTCAGTAGACACCCGCTACTGATTATCATCGCCTGGTATCTAAAATCGAAAGATCCAAAAATTTTGCACAAAAATGCGCATTTTGTATGCCAAATTGAGAGATTTTTCGGTTTAAATTACCAGGCGAACAAGAATTCCAGAAGGTGACCAACGATAAGTTGGTTTTCAGTAGACACCCGCTACTGATTATCATCGCCTGGTATCTAAAATCGAAAGATCCAAAAATTTTGCACAAAAATGCGCATTTTGTATGCCAAATTGAGAGATTTTTCGGTTTAAATTACCAGGCGAACAGGAATTCCAGAAGGTGACCAACGATTAGTTGGTTTTCAGTAGACACCCGCTACTGATTATCATCGCCTGGTATCTAAAATCGAAAGATCCAAAAATTTTGCACAAAAATGCGCATTTTGTATGCCAAATTGAGAGATTTTTCGGTTTAAATTACCAGGCGAACAAGAATTCCAGAAGGTGACCAACGATAAGTTGGTTTTCAGTAGACACCCGCTACTGATTATCATCGCCTGGTATCTAAAATCGAAAGATCCAAAAATTTTGCACAAAAATGCGCATTTTGTAGCCAAATTGAGAGATTTTTCGGTTTAAATTACCAGGCGAACAAGAATTCCAGAAGGTGACCAACGATAGTTGGTTTTCAGTAGACACCCGCTACTGATTATCATCGCCTGGTATCTAAAATCGAAAGATCCAAAAATTTTGCACAAAAATGCGCATTTTGTAGCCAAATTGAGAGATTTTTCGGTTTAAACTACCAGGCGAACTGGAATTCCAGAAGGTGACCAACGATTAGTTGGTTTTCAGTAGACACCCGCTACTGATTATCATCGCCTGGTATCTAAAATCGAAAGATCCAAAAATTTTGCACAAAAATGCGCATTTTGTAGCCAAATTGAGAGATTTTTCGGTTTAAATACCAGGCGAACAAGAATTCCAGAAGGTGACCAACGATTAGTTGGTTTTCAGTAGACACCCGCTACTGATTATCATCGCCTGGTATCTAAAATCGAAAGATCCAAAAATTTTGCACAAAAATGCGCATTTTGTAGCCAAATTGAGAGATTTTTCGGTTTAAATTACCAGGCGAACAAGAATTCCAGAAGGTGACCAACGATAAGTTGGTTTTCAGTAGACACCCGCTACTGATTATCATCGCCTGGTATCTAAAATCGAAAATCCAAAAATTTTGCACAAAAATGCGCATTTTGTAGCCAAATTGAGAGATTTTTCGGTTTAAATTACCAGGCGAACGGAATTCCAGAAGGTGACCAACGATAGTTGGTTTTCAGTAGACACCCGCTACTGATTATCATCGCCTGGTATCTAAAATCGAAAATCCAAAAATTTTGCACAAAAATGCGCATTTTGTAGCCAAATTGAGAGATTTTTCGGTTTAAATTACCAGGCGAACAAGAATTCCAGAAGGTGACCAACGATTAGTTGGTTTTCAGTAGACACCCGCTACTGATTATCATCGCCTGGTATCTAAAATCGAAAGATCCAAAAATTTTGCACAAAAATGCGCATTTTGTATGCCAAATTGAGAGATTTTTCGGTTTAAATTACCAGGCGAACAAGAATTCCAGAAGGTGACCAACGATTAGTTGGTTTTCAGTAGACACCCGCTACTGATTATCATCGCCTGGTATCTAAAATCGAAAGATCCAAAAATTTTGCACAAAAATGCGCATTTTGTAGCCAAATTGAGAGATTTTTCGGTTTAAATACCAGGCGAACAGGAATTCCAGAAGGTGACCAACGATTAGTTGGTTTTCAGTAGACACCCGCTACTGATTATCATCGCCTGGTATCTAAAATCGAAAGATCCAAAAATTTTGCACAAAAATGCGCATTTTGTAGCCAAATTGAGAGATTTTTCGGTTTAAATTACCAGGCGAACAAGAATTCCAGAAGGTGACCAACGATAAGTTGGTTTTCAGTAGACACCCGCTACTGATTATCATCGCCTGGTATCTAAAATCGAAAGATCCAAAAATTTTGCACAAAAATGCGCATTTTGTATGCCAAATTGAGAGATTTTTCGGTTTAAATTACCAGGCGAACAAGAATTCCAGAAGGTGACCAACGATAAGTTGGTTTTCAGTAGACACCCGCTACTGATTATCATCGCCTGGTATCTAAAATCGAAAGATCCAAAAATTTTGCACAAAAATGCGCATTTTGTATGCCAAATTGAGAGATTTTTCGGTTTAAATTACCAGGCGAACAAGAATTCCAGAAGGTGACCAACGATAAGTTGGTTTTCAGTAGACACCCGCTACTGATTATCATCGCCTGGTATCTAAAATCGAAAGATCCAAAAATTTTGCACAAAAATGCGCATTTTGTAGCCAAATTGAGAGATTTTTCGGTTTAAATACCAGGCGAACTGGAATTCCAGAAGGTGACCAACGATTAGTTGGTTTTCAGTAGACACCCGCTACTGATTATCATCGCCTGGTATCTAAAATCGAAAGATCCAAAAATTTTGCACAAAAATGCGCATTTTGTATGCCAAATTGAGAGATTTTTCGGTTTAAATTACCAGGCGAACAAGAATTCCAGAAGGTGACCAACGATAAGTTGGTTTTCAGTAGACACCCGCTACTGATTATCATCGCCTGGTATCTAAAATCGAAAGATCCAAAAATTTTGCACAAAAATGCGCATTTTGTAGCCAAATTGAGAGATTTTTCGGTTTAAATTACCAGGCGAACAGGAATTCCAGAAGGTGACCAACGATTAGTTGGTTTTCAGTAGACACCGCTACTGATTATCATCGCCTGGTATCTAAAATCGAAAGATCCAAAAATTTTGCACAAAAATGCGCATTTTGTATGCCAAATTGAGAGATTTTTCGGTTTAAATTACCAGGCGAACAAGAATTCCAGAAGGTGACCAACGATAAGTTGGTTTTCAGTAGACACCCGCTACTGATTATCATCGCCTGGTATCTAAAATCGAAAGATCCAAAAATTTTGCACAAAAATGCGCATTTTGTATGCCAAATTGAGAGATTTTTCGGTTTAAATTACCAGGCGAACAAGAATTCCAGAAGGTGACCAACGATAAGTTGGTTTTCAGTAGACACCCGCTACTGATTATCATCGCCTGGTATCTAAAATCGAAAGATCCAAAAATTTTGCACAAAAATGCGCATTTTGTATGCCAAATTGAGAGATTTTTCGGTTTAAATTACCAGGCGAACAAGAATTCCAGAAGGTGACCAACGATAAGTTGGTTTTCAGTAGACACCCGCTACTGATTATCATCGCCTGGTATCTAAAATCGAAAGATCCAAAAATTTTGCACAAAAATGCGCATTTTGTAGCCAAATTGAGAGATTTTTCGGTTTAAATTACCAGGCGAACAGAATTCCAGAAGGTGACCAACGATTAGTTGGTTTTCAGTAGACACCGCTACTGATTATCATCGCCTGGTATCTAAAATCGAAAGATCCAAAAATTTTGCACAAAAATGCGCATTTTGTAGCCAAATTGAGAGATTTTTCGGTTTAAATTACCAGGCGAACAAGAATTCCAGAAGGTGACCAACGATAAGTTGGTTTTCAGTAGACACCCGCTACTGATTATCATCGCCTGGTATCTAAAATCGAAAGATCCAAAAATTTTGCACAAAAATGCGCATTTTGTATGCCAAATTGAGAGATTTTTCGGTTTAAATTACCAGGCGAACAAGAATTCCAGAAGGTGACCAACGATTAGTTGGTTTTCAGTAGACACCGCTACTGATTATCATCGCCTGGTATCTAAAATCGAAAGATCCAAAAATTTTGCACAAAAATGCGCATTTTGTATGCCAAATTGAGAGATTTTTCGGTTTAAATTACCAGGCGAACAAGAATTCCAGAAGGTGACCAACGATAGTTGGTTTTCAGTAGACACCCGCTACTGATTATCATCGCCTGGTATCTAAAATCGAAAGATCCAAAAATTTTGCACAAAAATGCGCATTTTGTATGCCAAATTGAGAGATTTTTCGGTTTAAATTACCAGGCGAACAAGAATTCCAGAAGGTGACCAACGATTAGTTGGTTTTCAGTAGACACCCGCTACTGATTATCATCGCCTGGTATCTAAAATCGAAAGATCCAAAAATTTTGCACAAAAATGCGCATTTTGTAGCCAAATTGAGAGATTTTTCGGTTTAAATTACCAGGCGAACAAGAATTCCAGAAGGTGACCAACGATAGTTGGTTTTCAGTAGACACCCGCTACTGATTATCATCGCCTGGTATCTAAAATCGAAAGATCCAAAAATTTTGCACAAAAATGCGCATTTTGTAGCCAAATTGAGAGATTTTTCGGTTTAAACTACCAGGCGAACAGGAATTCCAGAAGGTGACCAACGATAGTTGGTTTTCAGTAGACACCGCTACTGATTATCATCGCCTGGTATCTAAAATCGAAAGATCCAAAAATTTTGCACAAAAATGCGCATTTTGTATGCCAAATTGAGAGATTTTTCGGTTTAAATTACCAGGCGAACAGAATTCCAGAAGGTGACCAACGATAGTTGGTTTTCAGTAGACACCCGCTACTGATTATCATCGCCTGGTATCTAAAATCGAAAGATCCAAAAATTTTGCACAAAAATGCGCATTTTGTATGCCAAATTGAGAGATTTTTCGGTTTAAATTACCAGGCGAACAAGAATTCCAGAAGGTGACCAACGATAAGTTGGTTTTCAGTAGACACCCGCTACTGATTATCATCGCCTGGTATCTAAAATCGAAAGATCCAAAAATTTTGCACAAAAATGCGCATTTTGTATGCCAAATTGAGAGATTTTTCGGTTTAAATTACCAGGCGAACAAGAATTCCAGAAGGTGACCAACGATAAGTTGGTTTTCAGTAGACACCCGCTACTGATTATCATCGCCTGGTATCTAAAATCGAAAGATCCAAAAATTTTGCACAAAAATGCGCATTTTGTATGCCAAATTGAGAGATTTTTCGGTTTAAATTACCAGGCGAACAAGAATTCCAGAAGGTGACCAACGATAAGTTGGTTTTCAGTAGACACCCGCTACTGATTATCATCGCCTGGTATCTAAAATCGAAAGATCCAAAAATTTTGCACAAAAATGCGCATTTTGTATGCCAAATTGAGAGATTTTTCGGTTTAAATTACCAGGCGAACAAGAATTCCAGAAGGTGACCAACGATAAGTTGGTTTTCAGTAGACACCCGCTACTGATTATCATCGCCTGGTATCTAAAATCGAAAGATCCAAAAATTTTGCACAAAAATGCGCATTTTGTAGCCAAATTGAGAGATTTTTCGGTTTAAATTACCAGGCGAACAAGAATTCCAGAAGGTGACCAACGATAAGTTGGTTTTCAGTAGACACCCGCTACTGATTATCATCGCCTGGTATCTAAAATCGAAAGATCCAAAAATTTTGCACAAAAATGCGCATTTTGTATGCCAAATTGAGAGATTTTTCGGTTTAAATTACCAGGCGAACAAGAATTCCAGAAGGTGACCAACGATAGTTGGTTTTCAGTAGACACCGCTACTGATTATCATCGCCTGGTATCTAAAATCGAAAGATCCAAAAATTTTGCACAAAAATGCGCATTTTGTATGCCAAATTGAGAGATTTTTCGGTTTAAATTACCAGGCGAACAAGAATTCCAGAAGGTGACCAACGATAAGTTGGTTTTCAGTAGACACCCGCTACTGATTATCATCGCCTGGTATCTAAAATCGAAAGATCCAAAAATTTTGCACAAAAATGCGCATTTTGTATGCCAAATTGAGAGATTTTTCGGTTTAAATTACCAGGCGAACAAGAATTCCAGAAGGTGACCAACGATTAGTTGGTTTTCAGTAGACACCGCTACTGATTATCATCGCCTGGTATCTAAAATCGAAAGATCCAAAAATTTTGCACAAAAATGCGCATTTTGTATGCCAAATTGAGAGATTTTTCGGTTTAAATTACCAGGCGAACAAGAATTCCAGAAGGTGACCAACGATAAGTTGGTTTTCAGTAGACACCCGCTACTGATTATCATCGCCTGGTATCTAAAATCGAAAGATCCAAAAATTTTGCACAAAAATGCGCATTTTGTAGCCAAATTGAGAGATTTTTCGGTTTAAATTACCAGGCGAACAAGAATTCCAGAAGGTGACCAACGATAAGTTGGTTTTCAGTAGACACCCGCTACTGATTATCATCGCCTGGTATCTAAAATCGAAAGATCCAAAAATTTTGCACAAAAATGCGCATTTTGTATGCCAAATTGAGAGATTTTTCGGTTTAAATTACCAGGCGAACAAGAATTCCAGAAGGTGACCAACGATTAGTTGGTTTTCAGTAGACACCCGCTACTGATTATCATCGCCTGGTATCTAAAATCGAAAGATCCAAAAATTTTGCACAAAAATGCGCATTTTGTATGCCAAATTGAGAGATTTTTCGGTTTAAATTACCAGGCGAACAAGAATTCCAGAAGGTGACCAACGATTAGTTGGTTTTCAGTAGACACCCGCTACTGATTATCATCGCCTGGTATCTAAAATCGAAAAATCCAAAAATTTTGCACAAAAATGCGCATTTTGTATGCCAAATTGAGAGATTTTTCGGTTTAAATTACCAGGCGAACAAGAATTCCAGAAGGTGACCAACGATAAGTTGGTTTTCAGTAGACACCCGCTACTGATTATCATCGCCTGGTATCTAAAATCGAAAGATCCAAAAATTTTGCACAAAAATGCGCATTTTGTATGCCAAATTGAGAGATTTTTCGGTTTAAATTACCAGGCGAACAAGAATTCCAGAAGGTGACCAACGATAAGTTGGTTTTCAGTAGACACCCGCTACTGATTATCATCGCCTGGTATCTAAAATCGAAAGATCCAAAAATTTTGCACAAAAATGCGCATTTTGTAGCCAAATTGAGAGATTTTTCGGTTTAAATTACCAGGCGAACAAGAATTCCAGAAGGTGACCAACGATAAGTTGGTTTTCAGTAGACACCCGCTACTGATTATCATCGCCTGGTATCTAAAATCGAAAGATCCAAAAATTTTGCACAAAAATGCGCATTTTGTATGCCAAATTGAGAGATTTTTCGGTTTAAATTACCAGGCGAACAAGAATTCCAGAAGGTGACCAACGATTAGTTGGTTTTCAGTAGACACCAGCTACTGATTATCATCGCCTGGTATCTAAAATCGAAAAATCCAAAAATTTTGCACAAAAATGCGCATTTTGTAGCCAAATTGAGAGATTTTTCGGTTTAAATTACCAGGCGAACAAGAATTCCAGAAGGTGACCAACGATTAGTTGGTTTTCAGTAGACACCCGCTACTGATTATCATCGCCTGGTATCTAAAATCGAAAGATCCAAAAATTTTGCACAAAAATGCGCATTTTGTATGCCAAATTGAGAGATTTTTCGGTTTAAATTACCAGGCGAACAAGAATTCCAGAAGGTGACCAACGATAAGTTGGTTTTCAGTAGACACCCGCTACTGATTATCATCGCCTGGTATCTAAAATCGAAAATATCCAAAAATTTTGCACAAAAATGCGCATTTTGTAGCCAAATTGAGAGATTTTTCGGTTTAAATTACCAGGCGAACAAGAATTCCAGAAGGTGACCAACGATAAGTTGGTTTTCAGTAGACACCCGCTACTGATTATCATCGCCTGGTATCTAAAATCGAAAGATCCAAAAATTTTGCACAAAAATGCGCATTTTGTATGCCAAATTGAGAGATTTTTCGGTTTAAATTACCAGGCGAACAAGAATTCCAGAAGGTGACCAACGATTAGTTGGTTTTCAGTAGACACCCGCTACTGATTATCATCGCCTGGTATCTAAAATCGAAAGATCCAAAAATTTTGCACAAAAATGCGCATTTTGTAGCCAAATTGAGAGATTTTTCGGTTTAAACTACCAGGCGAACTGGAATTCCAGGAGGTGACCAACGATAGTTGGTTTTCAGTAGACACCGCTACTGATTATCATCGCCTGGTATCTAAAATCGAAAATCCAAAAATTTTGCACAAAAATGCGCATTTTGTATGCCAAATTGAGAGATTTTTCGGTTTAAATTACCAGGCGAACAAGAATTCCAGAAGGTGACCAACGATTAGTTGGTTTTCAGTAGACACCCGCTACTGATTATCATCGCCTGGTATCTAAAATCGAAAATCCAAAAATTTTGCACAAAAATGCGCATTTTGTATGCCAAATTGAGAGATTTTTCGGTTTAAATTACCAGGCGAACAAGGAATTCCAGAAGGTGACCAACGATAAGTTGGTTTTCAGTAGACACCCGCTACTGATTATCATCGCCTGGTATCTAAAATCGAAAGATCCAAAAATTTTGCACAAAAATGCGCATTTTGTATGCCAAATGAGAGATTTTTCGGTTTAAATACCAGGCGAACAGGAATTCCAGAAGGTGACCAACGATTAGTTGGTTTTCAGTAGACACCCGCTACTGATTATCATCGCCTGGTATCTAAAATCGAAAGATCCAAAAATTTTGCACAAAAATGCGCATTTTGTAGCCAAATTGAGAGATTTTTCGGTTTAAACTACCAGGCGAACTGGAATTCCAGAAGGTGACCAACGATTAGTTGGTTTTCAGTAGACACCCGCTACTGATTATCATCGCCTGGTATCTAAAATCGAAAGATCCAAAAATTTTGCACAAAAATGCGCATTTTGTAGCCAAATTGAGAGATTTTTCGGTTTAAATACCAGGCGAACAAGAATTCCAGAAGGTGACCAACGATAAGTTGGTTTTCAGTAGACACCCGCTACTGATTATCATCGCCTGGTATCTAAAATCGAAAGATCCAAAAATTTTGCACAAAAATGCGCATTTTGTAGCCAAATTGAGAGATTTTTCGGTTTAAATTACCAGGCGAACAGAATTCCAGAAGGTGACCAACGATAAGTTGGTTTTCAGTAGACACCCGCTACTGATTATCATCGCCTGGTATCTAAAATCGAAAATCCAAAAATTTTGCACAAAAATGCGCATTTTGTAGCCAAATTGAGAGATTTTTCGGTTTAAATTACCAGGCGAACAGGAATTCCAGAAGGTGACCAACGATAAGTTGGTTTTCAGTAGACACCCGCTACTGATTATCATCGCCTGGTATCTAAAATCGAAAGATCCAAAAATTTTGCACAAAAATGCGCATTTTGTATGCCAAATTGAGAGATTTTTCGGTTTAAACTACCAGGCGAACTGGAATTCCAGAAGGTGACCAACGATTAGTTGGTTTTCAGTAGACACCCGCTACTGATTATCATCGCCTGGTATCTAAAATCGAAAGATCCAAAAATTTTGCACAAAAATGCGCATTTTGTATGCAAAATTGAGAGATTTTTCGGTTTAAATTACCAGGCGAACAAGAATTCCAGAAGGTGACCAACGATAAGTTGGTTTTCAGTAGACACCCGCTACTGATTATCATCGCCTGGTATCTAAAATCGAAAATCCAAAAATTTTGCACAAAAATGCGCATTTTGTATGCCAAATTGAGAGATTTTTCGGTTTAAACTACCAGGCGAACTGGAATTCCAGAAGGTGACCAACGATTAGTTGGTTTTCAGTAGACACCGCTACTGATTATCATCGCCTGGTATCTAAAATCGAAAGATCCAAAAATTTTGCACAAAAATGCGCATTTTGTATGCCAATGAGAGATTTTTCGGTTTAAATACCAGGCGAACAAGAATTCCAGAAGGTGACCAACGATAAGTTGGTTTTCAGTAGACACCGCTACTGATTATCATCGCCTGGTATCTAAAATCGAAAGATCCAAAAATTTGCACAAAAATGCGCATTTTGTATGCCAAATTGAGAGATTTTTCGGTTTAAATTACCAGGCGAACAAGAATTCCAGAAGGTGACCAACGATAAGTTGGTTTTCAGTAGACACCCGCTACTGATTATCATCGCCTGGTATCTAAAATCGAAAGATCCAAAAAATTTTGCACAAAAATGCGCATTTTGTATGCCAAATTGAGAGATTTTTCGGTTTAAATTACAGGCGAACAGAATTCCAGAAGGTGACCAACGATAAGTTGGTTTTCAGTAGACACCCGCTACTGATTATCATCGCCTGGTATCTAAAATCGAAAGATCCAAAAATTTTGCACAAAAATGCGCATTTTGTAGCCAAATTGAGAGATTTTTCGGTTTAAATTACCAGGCGAACAAGAATTCCAGAAGGTGACCAACGATAAGTTGGTTTTCAGTAGACACCCGCTACTGATTATCATCGCCTGGTATCTAAAATCGAAAGATCCAAAAATTTTGCACAAAAATGCGCATTTTGTAGCAAATGAGAGATTTTCGGTTTAAATTACCAGGCGAACAGAATTCCAGAAGGTGACCAACGATAAGTTGGTTTTCAGTAGACACCGCTACTGATTATCATCGCCTGGTATCTAAATCGAAAGATCCAAAATTTTGCACAAAAATGCGCATTTTGTAGCAAATGAGAGATTTTTCGGTTTAAACTACCAGGCGAACTGGAATTCCAGAAGGTGACCAACGATAAGTTGGTTTTCAGTAGACACCGCTACTGATTATCATCGCCTGGTATCTAAAATCGAAAGATCCAAAGAATTTGCACAAAAATGCGCATTTTGTATGCCAAATGAGAGATTTTTCGGTTTAAATTACCAGGCGAACAAATTCCAGAAGGTGACCAACGATAAGTTGGTTTTCAGTAGACACCCGCTACTGATTATCATCGCCTGGTATCTAAAATCGAAAGATCCAAAAATTTTGCACAAAAATGCGCATTTTGTAGGCCAAATTGAGAGATTTTTCGGTTAAATACCAGGCGAACAAGAATTCCAGAAGGTGACCAACGATAGTTGGTTTTCAGTAGACACCCGCTACTGATTATCATCGCCTTGGTATCTAAAATCGGAAAGATCCAAAAATTTTGCACAAAAATGAGATTTTGTATGCCAAATTGAGAGATTTTTCGTTTAAATTACCAGGCGAACAAGATTCCAGAGGTGACAACGATAAGTTGTTTTCAGTAGACACCCGCTACTGATTATCATCGGCCTGGTATCTAAAATCGAAAGATCCAAAAATTTTGCACAAAAATGCGCATTTTGTATGCCAAATTGAGAGATTTTCGGTTTAAATTACCAGGCGAACAAGAATTCCAGAAGGTGACAAACGATTAGTTGGTTTTCAGTAGACACCCGCTACTGATTATCATCGCCTGGTATCTAAAATCGAAAATCCAAAAATTTTGCACAAAAATGCGCATTTTGTATGCCAAATTGAGAGATTTTTCGGTTTAAATTACCAGGCGAACAGGAATTCCAGGAGGTGACCAACGATTAGTTGGTTTTCAGTAGACACCGCTACTGATTATCATCGCCTGTATCTAAAATCGAAAAATCCAAAAATTTTGCACAAAATGCGCATTTTGTAGCCAAATGAGAGATTTTTCGGTTTAAACTACCAGGCGAACTGAATTCCAGAAGGTGACCAACGATAAGTTGGTTTTCAGTAGACACCCGCTACTGATTATCATCGCCTGGTATCTAAAATCGAAAGATCCAAAAATTTTGCACAAAAATGCGCATTTTGTAGCCAAATTAAGAGATTTTTCGGTTTAAATTACCAGGCGAACAAGAATTCCAGAAGGTGACCAAACGATAAGTTGTTTTCAGTAGACACCCGCTACTGATTATCATCGCCTGGTATCTAAAATGAAAGATCCAAAAATTTTGCACAAAAATGCGCATTTTGTATGCCAATTGAGAGATTTTTGGTTTAATTACCAGGCGAACAGAATTCCAGAAGGTGACCAACCGATAAGTTGGTTTTCAGTAGACACCCGCTACTGATTATCATCGCCTGGGTATCTAAAATCGAAAATCCAAAATTTTGCACAAAAATGCGCATTTTGTAGCAATTGAGAGATTTTTCGGTTTAAATTACCAGGCGAACGGAATTCCAGAGGTGACCAACATAGTTGGTTTTCAGTAGACACCAGCTACTGATTATCTCGCTTATCTAAATGAAAATCCAAATTTGCACAAAAATGCGCATTTGTAAGCCAAATTGAGAGATTTTTCGGTTTAAACTACCAGGCGAACTGAATTCCAGAAGGTGACCAACGATTAGTTGGTTTTCAGTAGACACCCGCTACTGATTATCATCGCCTGGTATCTAAAATCGAAAATCAAAAATTTGCACAAAAATGCGCATTTTGTAGCCAAATTGAGAGATTTTTCGGTTTAAATTACCAGGCGAACAAGAATTCCAGAAGGTGACCAACGATAAGTTGGTTTTCAGTAGACACCCGCTACTGATTATCATCGCCTGGTATCTAAAATCGAAAGATCCAAAAATTTTGCACAAAAATGCGCATTTTGTATGCCAAATTGAGAGATTTTTCGGTTTAAATTACCAGGCGAACAGAATTCCAGAAGGTGACCAACGATTAGTTGGTTTTCAGTAGACACCCGCTACTGATTATCATCGCCTGGTATCTAAAATCGAAAGATCCAAAAATTTTGCACAAAAATGCGCATTTTGTAGCCAAATTGAGAGATTTTTCGGTTTAAATTACCAGGCGAACAGAATTCCAGAAGGTGACCAACGATAAGTTGGTTTTCAGTAGACACCGCTACTGATTATCATCGCCTGGTATCTAAAATCGAAAGATCCAAAAATTTTGCACAAAAATGCGCATTTTGTAGCCAAATTGAGAGATTTTTCGGTTTAAATTACCAGGCGAACAAGAATTCCAGAAGGTGACCAACGATAGTTGGTTTTCAGTAGACACCCGCTACTGATTATCATCGCCTGGTATCTAAAATCGAAAGATCCAAAAATTTTGCACAAAAATGCGCATTTTGTAGCCAAATTGAGAGATTTTTCGGTTTAAATTACCAGGCGAACAAGAATTCCAGAAGGTGACCAACGATAAGTTGGTTTTCAGTAGACACCCGCTACTGATTATCATCGCCTGGTATCTAAAATCGAAAGATCCAAAAATTTTGCACAAAAATGCGCATTTTGTAGCCAAATTGAGAGATTTTTCGGTTTAAATTACCAGGCGAACAAGAATTCCAGAAGGTGACCAACGATAAGTTGGTTTTCAGTAGACACCCGCTACTGATTATCATCGCCTGGTATCTAAAATCGAAAGATCCAAAAATTTTGCACAAAAATGCGCATTTTGTAGCCAAATTGAGAGATTTTTCGGTTTAAATTACCAGGCGAACAGAATTCCAGAAGGTGACCAACGATAAGTTGGTTTTCAGTAGACACCGCTACTGATTATCATCGCCTGGTATCTAAAATCGAAAGATCCAAAAATTTTGCACAAAAATGCGCATTTTGTATGCCAAATTGAGAGATTTTTCGGTTTAAATTACCAGGCGAACAAGAATTCCAGAAGGTGACCAACGATAAGTTGGTTTTCAGTAGACACCCGCTACTGATTATCATCGCCTGGTATCTAAAATCGAAAATCCAAAATTTTGCACAAAAATGCGCATTTTGTATGCCAAATTGAGAGATTTTTCGGTTTAAATTACCAGGCGAACAGAATTCCAGAAGGTGACCAACGATTAGTTGGTTTTCAGTAGACACCCGCTACTGATTATCATCGCCTGGTATCTAAAATCGAAAGATCCAAAAATTTTGCACAAAAATGCGCATTTTGTATGCCAAATTGAGAGATTTTTCGGTTTAAATTACCAGGCGAACAAGAATTCCAGAAGGTGACCAACGATAAGTTGGTTTTCAGTAGACACCCGCTACTGATTATCATCGCCTGGTATCTAAAATCGAAAGATCCAAAAATTTTGCACAAAAATGCGCATTTTGTAGCCAAATTGAGAGATTTTTCGGTTTAAATTACCAGGCGAACAAGAATTCCAGAAGGTGACCAACGATAAGTTGGTTTTCAGTAGACACCCGCTACTGATTATCATCGCCTGGTATCTAAAATCGAAAGATCCAAAAATTTTGCACAAAAATGCGCATTTTGTAGCCAAATTGAGAGATTTTTCGGTTTAAATTACCAGGCGAACAGAATTCCAGAAGGTGACCAACGATTAGTTGGTTTTCAGTAGACACCCGCTACTGATTATCATCGCCTGGTATCTAAAATCGAAAGATCCAAAAATTTTGCACAAAAATGCGCATTTTGTAGCCAAATTGAGAGATTTTTCGGTTTAAATTACCAGGCGAACAAGAATTCCAGAAGGTGACCAACGATAAGTTGGTTTTCAGTAGACACCCGCTACTGATTATCATCGCCTGGTATCTAAAATCGAAAGATCCAAAAATTTTGCACAAAAATGCGCATTTTGTAGCCAAATTGAGAGATTTTTCGGTTTAAATTACCAGGCGAACAAGAATTCCAGAAGGTGACCAACGATTAGTTGGTTTTCAGTAGACACCCGCTACTGATTATCATCGCCTGGTATCTAAAATCGAAAGATCCAAAAATTTTGCACAAAAATGCGCATTTTGTATGCCAAATTGAGAGATTTTTCGGTTTAAATTACCAGGCGAACAAGAATTCCAGAAGGTGACCAACGATAGTTGGTTTTCAGTAGACACCGCTACTGATTATCATCGCCTGGTATCTAAAATCGAAAGATCCAAAAATTTTGCACAAAAATGCGCATTTTGTAGCCAAATTGAGAGATTTTTCGGTTTAAATTACCAGGCGAACAGAATTCCAGAAGGTGACCAACGATAAGTTGGTTTTCAGTAGACACCGCTACTGATTATCATCGCCTGGTATCTAAAATCGAAAGATCCAAAAATTTTGCACAAAAATGCGCATTTTGTATGCCAAATTGAGAGATTTTTCGGTTTAAATTACCAGGCGAACAAGAATTCCAGAAGGTGACCAACGATAAGTTGGTTTTCAGTAGACACCCGCTACTGATTATCATCGCCTGGTATCTAAAATCGAAAGATCCAAAATTTTGCACAAAAATGCGCATTTTGTAGCCAAATTGAGAGATTTTTCGGTTTAAATTACCAGGCGAACAAGAATTCCAGAAGGTGACCAACGATTAGTTGGTTTTCAGTAGACACCCGCTACTGATTATCATCGCCTGGTATCTAAAATCGAAAGATCCAAAAATTTTGCACAAAAATGCGCATTTTGTAGCCAAATTGAGAGATTTTTCGGTTTAAATTACCAGGCGAACAAGAATTCCAGAAGGTGACCAACGATAAGTTGGTTTTCAGTAGACACCCGCTACTGATTATCATCGCCTGGTATCTAAAATCGAAAGATCCAAAAATTTTGCACAAAAATGCGCATTTTGTAGCCAAATTGAGAGATTTTTCGGTTTAAATTACCAGGCGAACAAGAATTCCAGAAGGTGACCAACGATTAGTTGGTTTTCAGTAGACACCCGCTACTGATTATCATCGCCTGGTATCTAAAATCGAAAGATCCAAAAATTTTGCACAAAAATGCGCATTTTGTAGCCAAATTGAGAGATTTTTCGGTTTAAATTACCAGGCGAACAAGAATTCCAGAAGGTGACCAACGATAAGTTGGTTTTCAGTAGACACCCGCTACTGATTATCATCGCCTGGTATCTAAAATCGAAAGATCCAAAAATTTTGCACAAAATGCGCATTTTGTATGCCAAATTGAGAGATTTTTCGGTTTAAATTACCAGGCGAACAGAATTCCAGAAGGTGACCAACGATTAGTTGGTTTTCAGTAGACACCCGCTACTGATTATCATCGCCTGGTATCTAAAATCGAAAGATCCAAAAATTTTGCACAAAAATGCGCATTTTGTAGCCAAATTGAGAGATTTTTCGGTTTAAATTACCAGGCGAACAAGAATTCCAGAAGGTGACCAACGATAAGTTGGTTTTCAGTAGACACCCGCTACTGATTATCATCGCCTGGTATCTAAAATCGAAAGATCCAAAAATTTTGCACAAAAATGCGCATTTTGTAGCCAAATTGAGAGATTTTTCGGTTTAAATTACCAGGCGAACAAGAATTCCAGAAGGTGACCAACGATAAGTTGGTTTTCAGTAGACACCCGCTACTGATTATCATCGCCTGGTATCTAAAATCGAAAGATCCAAAAATTTTGCACAAAAATGCGCATTTTGTAGCCAAATTGAGAGATTTTTCGGTTTAAATTACCAGGCGAACAAGAATTCCAGAAGGTGACCAACGATTAGTTGGTTTTCAGTAGACACCGCTACTGATTATCATCGCCTGGTATCTAAAATCGAAAATCCAAAAATTTTGCACAAAAATGCGCATTTTGTAGCCAAATTGAGAGATTTTTCGGTTTAAATTACCAGGCGAACAAGAATTCCAGAAGGTGACCAACGATAAGTTGGTTTTCAGTAGACACCCGCTACTGATTATCATCGCCTGGTATCTAAAATCGAAAGATCCAAAAATTTTGCACAAAAATGCGCATTTTGTAGCCAAATTGAGAGATTTTTCGGTTTAAATTACCAGGCGAACAGGAATTCCAGAAGGTGACCAACGATTAGTTGGTTTTCAGTAGACACCCGCTACTGATTATCATCGCCTGGTATCTAAAATCGAAAGATCCAAAAATTTTGCACAAAAATGCGCATTTTGTATGCCAAATTGAGAGATTTTTCGGTTTAAATTACCAGGCGAACAAGAATTCCAGAAGGTGACCAACGATAAGTTGGTTTTCAGTAGACACCCGCTACTGATTATCATCGCCTGGTATCTAAAATCGAAAGATCCAAAAATTTTGCACAAAAATGCGCATTTTGTATGCCAAATTGAGAGATTTTTCGGTTTAAATTACCAGGCGAACAGAATTCCAGAAGGTGACCAACGATAGTTGGTTTTCAGTAGACACCCGCTACTGATTATCATCGCCTGGTATCTAAAATCGAAAGATCCAAAAATTTTGCACAAAAATGCGCATTTTGTAGCCAAATTGAGAGATTTTTCGGTTTAAATTACCAGGCGAACAAGAATTCCAGAAGGTGACCAACGATAAGTTGGTTTTCAGTAGACACCCGCTACTGATTATCATCGCCTGGTATCTAAAATCGAAAATCCAAAAATTTTGCACAAAAATGCGCATTTTGTAGCCAAATTGAGAGATTTTTCGGTTTAAATTACCAGGCGAACAAGAATTCCAGAAGGTGACCAACGATAAGTTGGTTTTCAGTAGACACCCGCTACTGATTATCATCGCCTGGTATCTAAAATCGAAAGATCCAAAAATTTTGCACAAAAATGCGCATTTTGTAGCCAAATTGAGAGATTTTTCGGTTTAAATTACCAGGCGAACAGAATTCCAGAAGGTGACCAACGATTAGTTGGTTTTCAGTAGACACCCGCTACTGATTATCATCGCCTGGTATCTAAAATCGAAAGATCCAAAAATTTTGCACAAAAATGCGCATTTTGTAGCCAAATTGAGAGATTTTTCGGTTTAAATTACCAGGCGAACAGAATTCCAGAAGGTGACCAACGATAGTTGGTTTTCAGTAGACACCCGCTACTGATTATCATCGCCTGGTATCTAAAATCGAAAGATCCAAAAATTTTGCACAAAAATGCGCATTTTGTAGCCAAATTGAGAGATTTTTCGGTTTAAATTACCAGGCGAACAAGAATTCCAGAAGGTGACCAACGATAAGTTGGTTTTCAGTAGACACCCGCTACTGATTATCATCGCCTGGTATCTAAAATCGAAAGATCCAAAAATTTTGCACAAAAATGCGCATTTTGTAGCCAAATTGAGAGATTTTTCGGTTTAAATTACCAGGCGAACAGAA
The DNA here is from genome assembly GCF_004382195.2 of Drosophila sechellia. NCBI lineage: Eukaryota > Metazoa > Arthropoda > Insecta > Diptera > Drosophilidae > Drosophila > Drosophila sechellia. Next base: position 22,756 of record NW_022611341.1, read on the forward strand.
TTCCAGAAGGTGACCAACGATAAGTTGGTTTTCAGTAGACACCCGCTACTGATTATCATCGCCTGGTATCTAAAATCGAAAGATCCAAAAATTTTGCACAAAAATGCGCATTTTGTATGCCAAATTGAGAGATTTTTCGGTTTAAATTACCAGGCGAACAAGAATTCCAGAAGGTGACCAACGATTAGTTGGTTTTCAGTAGACACCGCTACTGATTATCATCGCCTGGTATCTAAAATCGAAAGATCCAAAAATTTTGCACAAAAATGCGCATTTTGTAGCCAAATTGAGAGATTTTTCGGTTTAAATTACCAGGCGAACAAGAATTCCAGAAGGTGACCAACGATAGTTGGTTTTCAGTAGACACCCGCTACTGATTATCATCGCCTGGTATCTAAAATCGAAAGATCCAAAAATTTTGCACAAAAATGCGCATTTTGTAGCCAAATTGAGAGATTTTTCGGTTTAAATTACCAGGCGAACAGAATTCCAGAAGGTGACCAACGATTAGTTGGTTTTCAGTAGACACCCGCTACTGATTATCATCGCCTGGTATCTAAAATCGAAAGATCCAAAAATTTTGCACAAAAATGCGCATTTTGTAGCCAAATTGAGAGATTTTTCGGTTTAAATTACCAGGCGAACAAGAATTCCAGAAGGTGACCAACGATAGTTGGTTTTCAGTAGACACCGCTACTGATTATCATCGCCTGGTATCTAAAATCGAAAATCAAAAATTTTGCACAAAATGCGCATTTTGTAGCCAATTGAGAGATTTTTCGGTTTAAATTACCAGGCGAACAAGAATTCCAGAAGGTGACCAACGATTAGTTGGTTTTCAGTAGACACCCGCTACTGATTATCATCGCCTGGTATCTAAAATCGAAAGATCCAAAAATTTTGCACAAAAATGCGCATTTTGTATGCCAAATTGAGAGATTTTTCGGTTTAAATTACCAGGCGAACAAGAATTCCAGAAGGTGACCAACGATAAGTTGGTTTTCAGTAGACACCGCTACTGATTATCATCGCCTGGTATCTAAAATCGAAAGATCCAAAAATTTTGCACAAAAATGCGCATTTTGTAGCCAAATTGAGAGATTTTTCGGTTTAAATTACCAGGCGAACAGAATTCCAGAAGGTGACCAACGATAGTTGGTTTTCAGTAGACACCCGCTACTGATTATCATCGCCTGGTATCTAAAATCGAAAGATCCAAAAATTTTGCACAAAAATGCGCATTTTGTATGCCAAATTGAGAGATTTTTCGGTTTAAATTACCAGGCGAACAGAATTCCAGAAGGTGACCAACGATAAGTTGGTTTTCAGTAGACACCGCTACTGATTATCATCGCCTGGTATCTAAAATCGAAAGATCCAAAAATTTTGCACAAAAATGCGCATTTTGTAGCCAAATTGAGAGATTTTTCGGTTTAAATTACCAGGCGAACAGAATTCCAGAAGGTGACCAACGATTAGTTGGTTTTCAGTAGACACCGCTACTGATTATCATCGCCTGGTATCTAAAATCGAAAGATCCAAAAATTTTGCACAAAAATGCGCATTTTGTATGCCAAATTGAGAGATTTTTCGGTTTAAATTACCAGGCGAACAAGAATTCCAGAAGGTGACCAACGATAAGTTGGTTTTCAGTAGACACCCGCTACTGATTATCATCGCCTGGTATCTAAAATCGAAAGATCCAAAAATTTTGCACAAAAATGCGCATTTTGTATGCCAAATTGAGAGATTTTTCGGTTTAAATTACCAGGCGAACAAGAATTCCAGAAGGTGACCAACGATAAGTTGGTTTTCAGTAGACACCCGCTACTGATTATCATCGCCTGGTATCTAAAATCGAAAGATCCAAAAATTTTGCACAAAAATGCGCATTTTGTATGCCAAATTGAGAGATTTTTCGGTTTAAATTACCAGGCGAACAAGAATTCCAGAAGGTGACCAACGATTAGTTGGTTTTCAGTAGACACCCGCTACTGATTATCATCGCCTGGTATCTAAAATCGAAAGATCCAAAAATTTTGCACAAAAATGCGCATTTTGTATGCCAAATTGAGAGATTTTTCGGTTTAAATTACCAGGCGAACAAGAATTCCAGAAGGTGACCAACGATAAGTTGGTTTTCAGTAGACACCGCTACTGATTATCATCGCCTGGTATCTAAAATCGAAAGATCCAAAAATTTTGCACAAAAATGCGCATTTTGTAGCCAAATTGAGAGATTTTTCGGTTTAAATTACCAGGCGAACAGGAATTCCAGAAGGTGACCAACGATTAGTTGGTTTTCAGTAGACACCCGCTACTGATTATCATCGCCTGGTATCTAAAATCGAAAGATCCAAAAATTTTGCACAAAAATGCGCATTTTGTATGCCAAATTGAGAGATTTTTCGGTTTAAATTACCAGGCGAACAAGAATTCCAGAAGGTGACCAACGATAAGTTGGTTTTCAGTAGACACCCGCTACTGATTATCATCGCCTGGTATCTAAAATCGAAAGATCCAAAAATTTTGCACAAAAATGCGCATTTTGTAGCCAAATTGAGAGATTTTTCGGTTTAAATTACCAGGCGAACAGAATTCCAGAAGGTGACCAACGATTAGTTGGTTTTCAGTAGACACCCGCTACTGATTATCATCGCCTGGTATCTAAAATCGAAAGATCCAAAAATTTTGCACAAAAATGCGCATTTTGTAGCCAAATTGAGAGATTTTTCGGTTTAAATTACCAGGCGAACAGAATTCCAGAAGGTGACCAACGATAGTTGGTTTTCAGTAGACACCGCTACTGATTATCATCGCCTGGTATCTAAAATCGAAAATCCAAAATTTTGCACAAAAATGCGCATTTTGTAGCCAAATTGAGAGATTTTTCGGTTTAAATTACCAGGCGAACAGAATTCCAGAAGGTGACCAACGATAGTTGGTTTTCAGTAGACACCGCTACTGATTATCATCGCCTGGTATCTAAAATCGAAAGATCCAAAAATTTTGCACAAAAATGCGCATTTTGTAGCCAAATTGAGAGATTTTTCGGTTTAAATTACCAGGCGAACAAGAATTCCAGAAGGTGACCAACGATAGTTGGTTTTCAGTAGACACCCGCTACTGATTATCATCGCCTGGTATCTAAAATCGAAAGATCCAAAAATTTTGCACAAAAATGCGCATTTTGTAGCCAAATTGAGAGATTTTTCGGTTTAAACTACCAGGCGAACAGGAATTCCAGAAGGTGACCAACGATTAGTTGGTTTTCAGTAGACACCCGCTACTGATTATCATCGCCTGGTATCTAAAATCGAAAGATCCAAAAATTTTGCACAAAAATGCGCATTTTGTATGCCAAATTGAGAGATTTTTCGGTTTAAATTACCAGGCGAACAAGAATTCCAGAAGGTGACCAACGATTAGTTGGTTTTCAGTAGACACCCGCTACTGATTATCATCGCCTGGTATCTAAAATCGAAAGATCCAAAAATTTTGCACAAAAATGCGCATTTTGTATGCCAAATTGAGAGATTTTTCGGTTTAAATTACCAGGCGAACAAGAATTCCAGAAGGTGACCAACGATAAGTTGGTTTTCAGTAGACACCCGCTACTGATTATCATCGCCTGGTATCTAAAATCGAAAGATCCAAAAATTTTGCACAAAAATGCGCATTTTGTATGCCAAATTGAGAGATTTTTCGGTTTAAATTACCAGGCGAACAAGAATTCCAGAAGGTGACCAACGATAAGTTGGTTTTCAGTAGACACCCGCTACTGATTATCATCGCCTGGTATCTAAAATCGAAAAATCCAAAAATTTTGCACAAAAATGCGCATTTTGTAAGCCAAATTGAGAGATTTTTCGGTTTAAATTACCAGGCGAACTGGAATTCCAGAAGGTGACCAACGATAGTTGGTTTTCAGTAGACACCCGCTACTGATTATCATCGCCTGGTATCTAAAATCGAAAGATCCAAAAATTTTGCACAAAAATGCGCATTTTGTAGGCAAATTGAGAGATTTTTCTGTTTAAATTACCAGGCGAACAAGAATTCCAGAAGGTGACCAACGATAAGTTGGTTTTCAGTAGACACCGCTACTGATTATCATCGCCTGGTATCTAAAATCGAAAGATCCAAAAATTTTGCACAAAAATGCGCATTTTGTAAGCCAAATTGAGAGATTTTTCGGTTTAAATTACCAGGCGAACAAGAATTCCAGAAGGTGACCAACGATAAGTTGGTTTTCAGTAGACACCCGCTACTGATTATCATCGCCTGGTATCTAAAATCGAAAGATCCAAAAATTTTGCACAAAAATGCGCATTTTGTAAGCCAAATTGAGAGATTTTTCGGTTTAAATTACCAGGCGAACAAGAATTCCAGAAGGTGACCAACGATAGTTGGTTTTCAGTAGACACCGCTACTGATTATCATCGCCTGGTATCTAAAATCGAAAATCCAAAAATTTTGCACAAAATGCGCATTTTGTAGCAAATTGAGAGATTTTTCGGTTTAAATACCAGGCGAACAAATTCCAGAAGGTGACCAACGATAAGTTGGTTTTCAGTAGACACCGCTACTGATTATCATCGCCTGGTATCTAAAATCGAAAATCCAAAATTTTGCACAAAAATGCGCATTTTGTAGCCAAATTGAGAGATTTTTCGGTTTAAATTACCAGGCGAACAGAATTCCAGAAGGTGACCAACGATTAGTTGGTTTTCAGTAGACACCCGCTACTGATTATCATCGCCTGGTATCTAAAATCGAAAGATCCAAAAATTTTGCACAAAAATGCGCATTTTGTATGCCAAATTGAGAGATTTTTCGGTTTAAATTACCAGGCGAACAAGAATTCCAGAAGGTGACCAACGATAAGTTGGTTTTCAGTAGACACCCGCTACTGATTATCATCGCCTGGTATCTAAAATCGAAAGATCCAAAAATTTTGCACAAAAATGCGCATTTTGTAGCCAAATTGAGAGATTTTTCGGTTTAAATTACCAGGCGAACAAGAATTCCAGAAGGTGACCAACGATTAGTTGGTTTTCAGTAGACACCCGCTACTGATTATCATCGCCTGGTATCTAAAATCGAAAGATCCAAAAATTTTGCACAAAAATGCGCATTTTGTAGTCCAAATTGAGAGATTTTTCGGTTTAAATTACCAGGCGAACAAGAATTCCAGAAGGTGACCAACGATAGTTGGTTTTCAGTAGACACCCGCTACTGATTATCATCGCCTGGTATCTAAAATCGAAAGATCCAAAAATTTTGCCAAAAATTTTCGGTTTAAATTACCAGGCGAACGGAATTCCAGAAGGTGACAACGATTAGTTGGTTTCAGTAGACACCAGCTACTGATTATCATCGCCTGGTATCTAAAATCGAAAATCCAAAAATTTGCACAAAAATGCGCATTTTGTATGCCAAATTGAGAGATTTTTCGGTTTAAATTACCAGGCGAACAAGAATTCCAGAAGGTGACCAACGATTAGTGGTTTTCAGTAGACACCAGCTACTGATTATCATCGCCTGGTATCTAAAATCGAAAAATCCAAAAATTTTGCACAAAAATGCGCATTTTGTAGCCAAATTGAGAGATTTTTGGTTTAAATTACCAGGCGAAGAATTCCAGAAGGTGATCAACGATAAGTTGGTTTTCAGTTGACACCCGCTACTGATTATGCGCATTTTGTATGCCAAATTGATAGATTTTTCGGTTTAAACTACCAGGCGAACGAATTCCAGAGGTGACCAACGATTAGTTGGTTTTCAGTAGACACCGCTACTGATTATCATCGCCTGGTATCTAAAATCGAAAGATCCAAAAATTTTGCACAAAAATGCGCATTTTGTATGCCAAATTGAGAGATTTTTCGGTTTAAATTACCAGGCGAACAGAATTCCAGAAGGTGACCAACGATTAGTTGGTTTTCAGTAGACACCCGCTACTGATTATCATCGCCTGGTATCTAAAATCGAAAGATCCAAAAATTTTGCACAAAAATGCGCATTTTGTAGGCCAAATTGAGAGATTTTTCGGTTTAAATTACCAGGCGAACAAGAATTCCAGAAGGTGACCAACGATAAGTTGGTTTTCAGTAGACACCCGCTACTGATTATCATCGCCTGGTATCTAAAATCGAAAGATCCAAAAATTTTGCACAAAAATGCGCATTTTGTAGCCAAATTGAGAGATTTTTCGGTTTAAATTACCAGGCGAACAGAATTCCAGAAGGTGACCAACGATAAGTTGGTTTTCAGTAGACACCCGCTACTGATTATCATCGCCTGGTATCTAAAATCGAAAGATCCAAAAATTTTGCACAAAAATGCGCATTTTGTATGCCAAATTGAGAGATTTTTCGGTTTAAATTACCAGGCGAACAAGAATTCCAGAAGGTGACCAACGATAAGTTGGTTTTCAGTAGACACCCGCTACTGATTATCATCGCCTGGTATCTAAAATCGAAAGATCCAAAAATTTTGCACAAAAATGCGCATTTTGTAGCCAAATTGAGAGATTTTTCGGTTTAAATTACCAGGCGAACAGGAATTCCAGAAGGTGACCAACGATTAGTTGGTTTTCAGTAGACACCCGCTACTGATTATCATCGCCTGGTATCTAAAATCGAAAGATCCAAAAATTTTGCACAAAAATGCGCATTTTGTAGCCAAATTGAGAGATTTTTCGGTTTAAATTACCAGGCGAACAAGAATTCCAGAAGGTGACCAACGATAAGTTGGTTTTCAGTAGACACCGCTACTGATTATCATCGCCTGGTATCTAAAATCGAAAGATCCAAAAATTTTGCACAAAAATGCGCATTTTGTAGCCAAATTGAGAGATTTTTCGGTTTAAATTACCAGGCGAACAAGAATTCCAGAAGGTGACCAACGATAAGTTGGTTTTCAGTAGACACCCGCTACTGATTATCATCGCCTGGTATCTAAAATCGAAAGATCCAAAAATTTTGCACAAAAATGCGCATTTTGTAGCCAAATTGAGAGATTTTTCGGTTTAAATTACCAGGCGAACAGAATTCCAGAAGGTGACCAACGATAAGTTGGTTTTCAGTAGACACCCGCTACTGATTATCATCGCCTGGTATCTAAAATCGAAAGATCCAAAAATTTTGCACAAAAATGCGCATTTTGTAGCCAAATTGAGAGATTTTTCGGTTTAAATTACCAGGCGAACAAGAATTCCAGAAGGTGACCAACGATAAGTTGGTTTTCAGTAGACACCCGCTACTGATTATCATCGCCTGGTATCTAAAATCGAAAGATCCAAAAATTTTGCACAAAAATGCGCATTTTGTAGCCAAATTGAGAGATTTTTCGGTTTAAATTACCAGGCGAACAGGAATTCCAGAAGGTGACCAACGATAGTTGGTTTTCAGTAGACACCCGCTACTGATTATCATCGCCTGGTATCTAAAATCGAAAGATCCAAAAATTTTGCACAAAAATGCGCATTTTGTAGCCAAATTGAGAGATTTTTCGGTTTAAATTACCAGGCGAACAAGAATTCCAGAAGGTGACCAACGATAAGTTGGTTTTCAGTAGACACCCGCTACTGATTATCATCGCCTGGTATCTAAAATCGAAAGATCCAAAAATTTTGCACAAAAATGCGCATTTTGTAGCCAAATTGAGAGATTTTTCGGTTTAAACTACCAGGCGAACTGGAATTCCAGAAGGTGACCAACGATTAGTTGGTTTTCAGTAGACACCCGCTACTGATTATCATCGCCTGGTATCTAAAATCGAAAGATCCAAAAATTTTGCACAAAAATGCGCATTTTGTATGCCAAATTGAGAGATTTTTCGGTTTAAATTACCAGGCGAACAAGAATTCCAGAAGGTGACCAACGATAAGTTGGTTTTCAGTAGACACCCGCTACTGATTATCATCGCCTGGTATCTAAAATCGAAAGATCCAAAAATTTTGCACAAAAATGCGCATTTTGTAGCCAAATTGAGAGATTTTTCGGTTTAAATTACCAGGCGAACAAGAATTCCAGAAGGTGACCAACGATTAGTTGGTTTTCAGTAGACACCCGCTACTGATTATCATCGCCTGGTATCTAAAATCGAAAGATCCAAAAATTTTGCACAAAAATGCGCATTTTGTAGCCAAATTGAGAGATTTTTCGGTTTAAATTACCAGGCGAACAAGAATTCCAGAAGGTGACCAACGATAAGTTGGTTTTCAGTAGACACCCGCTACTGATTATCATCGCCTGGTATCTAAAATCGAAAGATCCAAAAATTTTGCACAAAAATGCGCATTTTGTAGCCAAATTGAGAGATTTTTCGGTTTAAATTACCAGGCGAACAAGAATTCCAGAAGGTGACCAACGATAAGTTGGTTTTCAGTAGACACCCGCTACTGATTATCATCGCCTGGTATCTAAAATCGAAAGATCCAAAAATTTTGCACAAAAATGCGCATTTTGTAGCCAAATTGAGAGATTTTTCGGTTTAAATTACCAGGCGAACAAGAATTCCAGAAGGTGACCAACGATTAGTTGGTTTTCAGTAGACACCCGCTACTGATTATCATCGCCTGGTATCTAAAATCGAAAGATCCAAAAATTTTGCACAAAAATGCGCATTTTGTAGCCAAATTGAGAGATTTTTCGGTTTAAATTACCAGGCGAACAAGAATTCCAGAAGGTGACCAACGATAGTTGGTTTTCAGTAGACACCCGCTACTGATTATCATCGCCTGGTATCTAAAATCGAAAGATCCAAAAATTTTGCACAAAAATGCGCATTTTGTAGCCAAATTGAGAGATTTTTCGGTTTAAATTACCAGGCGAACAAGAATTCCAGAAGGTGACCAACGATAAGTTGGTTTTCAGTAGACACCCGCTACTGATTATCATCGCCTGGTATCTAAAATCGAAAGATCCAAAAATTTTGCACAAAAATGCGCATTTTGTATGCCAAATTGAGAGATTTTTCGGTTTAAATTACCAGGCGAACAAGAATTCCAGAAGGTGACCAACGATTAGTTGGTTTTCAGTAGACACCCGCTACTGATTATCATCGCCTGGTATCTAAAATCGAAAGATCCAAAAATTTTGCACAAAAATGCGCATTTTGTAGCCAAATTGAGAGATTTTTCGGTTTAAATTACCAGGCGAACAAGAATTCCAGAAGGTGACCAACGATTAGTTGGTTTTCAGTAGACACCGCTACTGATTATCATCGCCTGGTATCTAAAATCGAAAGATCCAAAAATTTTGCACAAAAATGCGCATTTTGTAGCCAAATTGAGAGATTTTTCGGTTTAAATTACCAGGCGAACAGAATTCCAGAAGGTGACCAACGATAAGTTGGTTTTCAGTAGACACCCGCTACTGATTATCATCGCCTGGTATCTAAAATCGAAAGATCCAAAAATTTTGCACAAAAATGCGCATTTTGTAGCCAAATTGAGAGATTTTTCGGTTTAAATTACCAGGCGAACAAGAATTCCAGAAGGTGACCAACGATAAGTTGGTTTTCAGTAGACACCCGCTACTGATTATCATCGCCTGGTATCTAAAATCGAAAGATCCAAAAATTTTGCACAAAAATGCGCATTTTGTAGCCAAATTGAGAGATTTTTCGGTTTAAATTACCAGGCGAACAAGAATTCCAGAAGGTGACCAACGATAAGTTGGTTTTCAGTAGACACCCGCTACTGATTATCATCGCCTGGTATCTAAAATCGAAAGATCCAAAAATTTTGCACAAAAATGCGCATTTTGTAGCCAAATTGAGAGATTTTTCGGTTTAAATTACCAGGCGAACAAGAATTCCAGAAGGTGACCAACGATAAGTTGGTTTTCAGTAGACACCCGCTACTGATTATCATCGCCTGGTATCTAAAATCGAAAGATCCAAAAATTTTGCACAAAAATGCGCATTTTGTAGCCAAATTGAGAGATTTTTCGGTTTAAATTACCAGGCGAACAGAATTCCAGAAGGTGACCAACGATAAGTTGGTTTTCAGTAGACACCCGCTACTGATTATCATCGCCTGGTATCTAAAATCGAAAGATCCAAAAATTTTGCACAAAAATGCGCATTTTGTATGCCAAATTGAGAGATTTTTCGGTTTAAATTACCAGGCGAACAAGAATTCCAGAAGGTGACCAACGATAAGTTGGTTTTCAGTAGACACCCGCTACTGATTATCATCGCCTGGTATCTAAAATCGAAAGATCCAAAAATTTTGCACAAAAATGCGCATTTTGTATGCCAAATTGAGAGATTTTTCGGTTTAAATTACCAGGCGAACAAGAATTCCAGAAGGTGACCAACGATAAGTTGGTTTTCAGTAGACACCCGCTACTGATTATCATCGCCTGGTATCTAAAATCGAAAGATCCAAAAATTTTGCACAAAAATGCGCATTTTGTAGCCAAATTGAGAGATTTTTCGGTTTAAATTACCAGGCGAACAGGAATTCCAGAAGGTGACCAACGATTAGTTGGTTTTCAGTAGACACCCGCTACTGATTATCATCGCCTGGTATCTAAAATCGAAAGATCCAAAAATTTTGCACAAAAATGCGCATTTTGTATGCCAAATTGAGAGATTTTTCGGTTTAAATTACCAGGCGAACAAGAATTCCAGAAGGTGACCAACGATTAGTTGGTTTTCAGTAGACACCCGCTACTGATTATCATCGCCTGGTATCTAAAATCGAAAGATCCAAAAATTTTGCACAAAAATGCGCATTTTGTATGCCAAATTGAGAGATTTTTCGGTTTAAATTACCAGGCGAACAAGAATTCCAGAAGGTGACCAACGATAAGTTGGTTTTCAGTAGACACCCGCTACTGATTATCATCGCCTGGTATCTAAAATCGAAAGATCCAAAAATTTTGCACAAAAATGCGCATTTTGTAGCCAAATTGAGAGATTTTTCGGTTTAAACTACCAGGCGAACAGGAATTCCAGAAGGTGACCAACGATAGTTGGTTTTCAGTAGACACCCGCTACTGATTATCATCGCCTGGTATCTAAAATCGAAAGATCCAAAAATTTTGCACAAAAATGCGCATTTTGTAGCCAAATTGAGAGATTTTTCGGTTTAAATTACCAGGCGAACAAGAATTCCAGAAGGTGACCAACGATAAGTTGGTTTTCAGTAGACACCCGCTACTGATTATCATCGCCTGGTATCTAAAATCGAAAGATCCAAAAATTTTGCACAAAAATGCGCATTTTGTAGCCAAATTGAGAGATTTTTCGGTTTAAATTACCAGGCGAACAAGAATTCCAGAAGGTGACCAACGATTAGTTGGTTTTCAGTAGACACCCGCTACTGATTATCATCGCCTGGTATCTAAAATCGAAAGATCCAAAAATTTTGCACAAAAATGCGCATTTTGTATGCCAAATTGAGAGATTTTTCGGTTTAAATTACCAGGCGAACAAGAATTCCAGAAGGTGACCAACGATAAGTTGGTTTTCAGTAGACACCCGCTACTGATTATCATCGCCTGGTATCTAAAATCGAAAGATCCAAAAATTTTGCACAAAAATGCGCATTTTGTAGCCAAATTGAGAGATTTTTCGGTTTAAATTACCAGGCGAACAGAATTCCAGAAGGTGACCAACGATAAGTTGGTTTTCAGTAGACACCCGCTACTGATTATCATCGCCTGGTATCTAAAATCGAAAGATCCAAAAATTTTGCACAAAAATGCGCATTTTGTATGCCAAATTGAGAGATTTTTCGGTTTAAATTACCAGGCGAACAAGAATTCCAGAAGGTGACCAACGATAGTTGGTTTTCAGTAGACACCCGCTACTGATTATCATCGCCTGGTATCTAAAATCGAAAGATCCAAAAATTTTGCACAAAAATGCGCATTTTGTATGCCAAATTGAGAGATTTTTCGGTTTAAATTACCAGGCGAACAGAATTCCAGAAGGTGACCAACGATAGTTGGTTTTCAGTAGACACCCGCTACTGATTATCATCGCCTGGTATCTAAAATCGAAAGATCCAAAAATTTTGCACAAAAATGCGCATTTTGTAGCCAAATTGAGAGATTTTTCGGTTTAAATTACCAGGCGAACGGAATTCCAGAAGGTGACCAACGATAGTTGGTTTTCAGTAGACACCCGCTACTGATTATCATCGCCTGGTATCTAAAATCGAAAGATCCAAAAATTTTGCACAAAAATGCGCATTTTGTAGCCAAATTGAGAGATTTTTCGGTTTAAATTACCAGGCGAACAGGAATTCCAGAAGGTGACCAACGATTAGTTGGTTTTCAGTAGACACCCGCTACTGATTATCATCGCCTGGTATCTAAAATCGAAAGATCCAAAAATTTTGCACAAAAATGCGCATTTTGTATGCCAAATTGAGAGATTTTTCGGTTTAAATTACCAGGCGAACAAGAATTCCAGAAGGTGACCAACGATAAGTTGGTTTTCAGTAGACACCGCTACTGATTATCATCGCCTGGTATCTAAAATCGAAAGATCCAAAAATTTTGCACAAAAATGCGCATTTTGTAGCCAAATTGAGAGATTTTTCGGTTTAAATTACCAGGCGAACAGGAATTCCAGAAGGTGACCAACGATAGTTGGTTTTCAGTAGACACCGCTACTGATTATCATCGCCTGGTATCTAAAATCGAAAGATCCAAAAATTTTGCACAAAAATGCGCATTTTGTAGCCAAATTGAGAGATTTTTCGGTTTAAATTACCAGGCGAACAAGAATTCCAGAAGGTGACCAACGATAAGTTGGTTTTCAGTAGACACCCGCTACTGATTATCATCGCCTGGTATCTAAAATCGAAAGATCCAAAAATTTTGCACAAAAATGCGCATTTTGTATGCCAAATTGAGAGATTTTTCGGTTTAAATTACCAGGCGAACAAGAATTCCAGAAGGTGACCAACGATAAGTTGGTTTTCAGTAGACACCCGCTACTGATTATCATCGCCTGGTATCTAAAATCGAAAGATCCAAAAATTTTGCACAAAAATGCGCATTTTGTATGCCAAATTGAGAGATTTTTCGGTTTAAATTACCAGGCGAACAAGAATTCCAGAAGGTGACCAACGATAAGTTGGTTTTCAGTAGACACCCGCTACTGATTATCATCGCCTGGTATCTAAAATCGAAAGATCCAAAAATTTTGCACAAAAATGCGCATTTTGTAGCCAAATTGAGAGATTTTTCGGTTTAAATACCAGGCGAACTGGAATTCCAGAAGGTGACCAACGATTAGTTGGTTTTCAGTAGACACCCGCTACTGATTATCATCGCCTGGTATCTAAAATCGAAAGATCCAAAAATTTTGCACAAAAATGCGCATTTTGTAGCCAAATTGAGAGATTTTTCGGTTTAAATTACCAGGCGAACAAGAATTCCAGAAGGTGACCAACGATAAGTTGGTTTTCAGTAGACACCCGCTACTGATTATCATCGCCTGGTATCTAAAATCGAAAGATCCAAAAATTTTGCACAAAAATGCGCATTTTGTATGCCAAATTGAGAGATTTTTCGGTTTAAATTACCAGGCGAACAAGAATTCCAGAAGGTGACCAACGATTAGTTGGTTTTCAGTAGACACCCGCTACTGATTATCATCGCCTGGTATCTAAAATCGAAAGATCCAAAAATTTTGCACAAAAATGCGCATTTTGTATGCCAAATTGAGAGATTTTTCGGTTTAAATTACCAGGCGAACAAGAATTCCAGAAGGTGACCAACGATAAGTTGGTTTTCAGTAGACACCCGCTACTGATTATCATCGCCTGGTATCTAAAATCGAAAGATCCAAAAATTTTGCACAAAAATGCGCATTTTGTATGCCAAATTGAGAGATTTTTCGGTTTAAATTACCAGGCGAACAAGAATTCCAGAAGGTGACCAACGATAAGTTGGTTTTCAGTAGACACCGCTACTGATTATCATCGCCTGGTATCTAAAATCGAAAGATCCAAAAATTTTGCACAAAAATGCGCATTTTGTAGCCAAATTGAGAGATTTTTCGGTTTAAATTACCAGGCGAACAAGAATTCCAGAAGGTGACCAACGATAAGTTGGTTTTCAGTAGACACCCGCTACTGATTATCATCGCCTGGTATCTAAAATCGAAAGATCCAAAAATTTTGCACAAAAATGCGCATTTTGTAGCCAAATTGAGAGATTTTTCGGTTTAAATTACCAGGCGAACAAGAATTCCAGAAGGTGACCAACGATAGTTGGTTTTCAGTAGACACCCGCTACTGATTATCATCGCCTGGTATCTAAAATCGAAAGATCCAAAAATTTTGCACAAAAATGCGCATTTTGTAGCCAAATTGAGAGATTTTTCGGTTTAAATTACCAGGCGAACAAGAATTCCAGAAGGTGACCAACGATAAGTTGGTTTTCAGTAGACACCCGCTACTGATTATCATCGCCTGGTATCTAAAATCGAAAGATCCAAAAATTTTGCACAAAAATGCGCATTTTGTATGCCAAATTGAGAGATTTTTCGGTTTAAATTACCAGGCGAACAAGAATTCCAGAAGGTGACCAACGATAAGTTGGTTTTCAGTAGACACCCGCTACTGATTATCATCGCCTGGTATCTAAAATCGAAAGATCCAAAAATTTTGCACAAAAATGCGCATTTTGTATGCCAAATTGAGAGATTTTTCGGTTTAAATTACCAGGCGAACAGAATTCCAGAAGGTGACCAACGATTAGTTGGTTTTCAGTAGACACCGCTACTGATTATCATCGCCTGGTATCTAAAATCGAAAATCCAAAAATTTTGCACAAAAATGCGCATTTTGTAGCCAAATTGAGAGATTTTTCGGTTTAAATTACCAGGCGAACAAGAATTCCAGAAGGTGACCAACGATAAGTTGGTTTTCAGTAGACACCCGCTACTGATTATCATCGCCTGGTATCTAAAATCGAAAGATCCAAAAATTTTGCACAAAAATGCGCATTTTGTAGCCAAATTGAGAGATTTTTCGGTTTAAATTACCAGGCGAACAGGAATTCCAGAAGGTGACCAACGATTAGTTGGTTTTCAGTAGACACCCGCTACTGATTATCATCGCCTGGTATCTAAAATCGAAAGATCCAAAAATTTTGCACAAAAATGCGCATTTTGTAGCCAAATTGAGAGATTTTTCGGTTTAAATTACCAGGCGAACAAGAATTCCAGAAGGTGACCAACGATAAGTTGGTTTTCAGTAGACACCGCTACTGATTATCATCGCCTGGTATCTAAAATCGAAAGATCCAAAAATTTTGCACAAAAATGCGCATTTTGTAGCCAAATTGAGAGATTTTTCGGTTTAAATTACCAGGCGAACAGGAATTCCAGAAGGTGACCAACGATAAGTTGGTTTTCAGTAGACACCCGCTACTGATTATCATCGCCTGGTATCTAAAATCGAAAGATCCAAAAATTTTGCACAAAAATGCGCATTTTGTATGCCAAATTGAGAGATTTTTCGGTTTAAATTACCAGGCGAACAAGAATTCCAGAAGGTGACCAACGATAAGTTGGTTTTCAGTAGACACCCGCTACTGATTATCATCGCCTGGTATCTAAAATCGAAAGATCCAAAAATTTTGCACAAAAATGCGCATTTTGTATGCCAAATTGAGAGATTTTTCGGTTTAAATTACCAGGCGAACAAGAATTCCAGAAGGTGACCAACGATAAGTTGGTTTTCAGTAGACACCCGCTACTGATTATCATCGCCTGGTATCTAAAATCGAAAGATCCAAAAATTTTGCACAAAAATGCGCATTTTGTAGCCAAATTGAGAGATTTTTCGGTTTAAATTACCAGGCGAACAAGAATTCCAGAAGGTGACCAACGATAAGTTGGTTTTCAGTAGACACCCGCTACTGATTATCATCGCCTGGTATCTAAAATCGAAAGATCCAAAAATTTTGCACAAAAATGCGCATTTTGTAGCCAAATTGAGAGATTTTTCGGTTTAAATTACCAGGCGAACAAGAATTCCAGAAGGTGACCAACGATAGTTGGTTTTCAGTAGACACCCGCTACTGATTATCATCGCCTGGTATCTAAAATCGAAAGATCCAAAAATTTTGCACAAAAATGCGCATTTTGTATGCCAAATTGAGAGATTTTTCGGTTTAAATTACCAGGCGAACAAGAATTCCAGAAGGTGACCAACGATAAGTTGGTTTTCAGTAGACACCCGCTACTGATTATCATCGCCTGGTATCTAAAATCGAAAGATCCAAAAATTTTGCACAAAAATGCGCATTTTGTAGCCAAATTGAGAGATTTTTCGGTTTAAATTACCAGGCGAACAAGAATTCCAGAAGGTGACCAACGATTAGTTGGTTTTCAGTAGACACCCGCTACTGATTATCATCGCCTGGTATCTAAAATCGAAAGATCCAAAAATTTTGCACAAAAATGCGCATTTTGTAGCCAAATTGAGAGATTTTTCGGTTTAAATTACCAGGCGAACAGGAATTCCAGAAGGTGACCAACGATTAGTTGGTTTTCAGTAGACACCGCTACTGATTATCATCGCCTGGTATCTAAAATCGAAAGATCCAAAAATTTTGCACAAAATGCGCATTTTGTATGCCAAATTGAGAGATTTTTCGGTTTAAATTACCAGGCGAACAAGAATTCCAGAAGGTGACCAACGATAAGTTGGTTTTCAGTAGACACCCGCTACTGATTATCATCGCCTGGTATCTAAAATCGAAAGATCCAAAAATTTTGCACAAAAATGCGCATTTTGTATGCCAAATTGAGAGATTTTTCGGTTTAAATTACCAGGCGAACAAGAATTCCAGAAGGTGACCAACGATTAGTTGGTTTTCAGTAGACACCCGCTACTGATTATCATCGCCTGGTATCTAAAATCGAAAGATCCAAAAATTTTGCACAAAAATGCGCATTTTGTAGCCAAATTGAGAGATTTTTCGGTTTAAATTACCAGGCGAACAGGAATTCCAGAAGGTGACCAACGATTAGTTGGTTTTCAGTAGACACCCGCTACTGATTATCATCGCCTGGTATCTAAAATCGAAAGATCCAAAAATTTTGCACAAAAATGCGCATTTTGTATGCCAAATTGAGAGATTTTTCGGTTTAAATTACCAGGCGAACAAGAATTCCAGAAGGTGACCAACGATTAGTTGGTTTTCAGTAGACACCCGCTACTGATTATCATCGCCTGGTATCTAAAATCGAAAGATCCAAAAATTTTGCACAAAAATGCGCATTTTGTATGCCAAATTGAGAGATTTTTCGGTTTAAATTACCAGGCGAACAAGAATTCCAGAAGGTGACCAACGATTAGTTGGTTTTCAGTAGACACCCGCTACTGATTATCATCGCCTGGTATCTAAAATCGAAAGATCCAAAAATTTTGCACAAAAATGCGCATTTTGTATGCCAAATTGAGAGATTTTTCGGTTTAAATTACCAGGCGAACAGGAATTCCAGAAGGTGACCAACGATTAGTTGGTTTTCAGTAGACACCCGCTACTGATTATCATCGCCTGGTATCTAAAATCGAAAGATCCAAAAATTTTGCACAAAAATGCGCATTTTGTATGCCAAATTGAGAGATTTTTCGGTTTAAATTACCAGGCGAACAAGAATTCCAGAAGGTGACCAACGATAAGTTGGTTTTCAGTAGACACCCGCTACTGATTATCATCGCCTGGTATCTAAAATCGAAAGATCCAAAAATTTTGCACAAAAATGCGCATTTTGTAGCCAAATTGAGAGATTTTTCGGTTTAAATTACCAGGCGAACAGGAATTCCAGAAGGTGACCAACGATTAGTTGGTTTTCAGTAGACACCCGCTACTGATTATCATCGCCTGGTATCTAAAATCGAAAGATCCAAAAATTTTGCACAAAAATGCGCATTTTGTATGCCAAATTGAGAGATTTTTCGGTTTAAATTACCAGGCGAACAAGAATTCCAGAAGGTGACCAACGATAAGTTGGTTTTCAGTAGACACCCGCTACTGATTATCATCGCCTGGTATCTAAAATCGAAAATCCAAAAATTTTGCACAAAAATGCGCATTTTGTAGCCAAATTGAGAGATTTTTCGGTTTAAATTACCAGGCGAACAAGAATTCCAGAAGGTGACCAACGATTAGTTGGTTTTCAGTAGACACCCGCTACTGATTATCATCGCCTGGTATCTAAAATCGAAAGATCCAAAAATTTTGCACAAAAATGCGCATTTTGTAGCCAAATTGAGAGATTTTTCGGTTTAAATTACCAGGCGAACAAGAATTCCAGAAGGTGACCAACGATAAGTTGGTTTTCAGTAGACACCCGCTACTGATTATCATCGCCTGGTATCTAAAATCGAAAGATCCAAAAATTTTGCACAAAAATGCGCATTTTGTAGCCAAATTGAGAGATTTTTCGGTTTAAATTACCAGGCGAACAAGAATTCCAGAAGGTGACCAACGATAAGTTGGTTTTCAGTAGACACCCGCTACTGATTATCATCGCCTGGTATCTAAAATCGAAAGATCCAAAAATTTTGCACAAAAATGCGCATTTTGTATGCCAAATTGAGAGATTTTTCGGTTTAAATTACCAGGCGAACAAGAATTCCAGAAGGTGACCAACGATAGTTGGTTTTCAGTAGACACCGCTACTGATTATCATCGCCTGGTATCTAAAATCGAAAGATCCAAAAATTTTGCACAAAAATGCGCATTTTGTATGCCAAATTGAGAGATTTTTCGGTTTAAATTACCAGGCGAACAAGAATTCCAGAAGGTGACCAACGATAAGTTGGTTTTCAGTAGACACCCGCTACTGATTATCATCGCCTGGTATCTAAAATCGAAAGATCCAAAAATTTTGCACAAAAATGCGCATTTTGTATGCCAAATTGAGAGATTTTTCGGTTTAAATTACCAGGCGAACAAGAATTCCAGAAGGTGACCAACGATTAGTTGGTTTTCAGTAGACACCCGCTACTGATTATCATCGCCTGGTATCTAAAATCGAAAATCCAAAAATTTTGCACAAAAATGCGCATTTTGTAGCCAAATTGAGAGATTTTTCGGTTTAAATTACCAGGCGAACAAGAATTCCAGAAGGTGACCAACGATAAGTTGGTTTTCAGTAGACACCCGCTACTGATTATCATCGCCTGGTATCTAAAATCGAAAGATCCAAAAATTTTGCACAAAAATGCGCATTTTGTAGCCAAATTGAGAGATTTTTCGGTTTAAATTACCAGGCGAACAGGAATTCCAGAAGGTGACCAACGATAAGTTGGTTTTCAGTAGACACCCGCTACTGATTATCATCGCCTGGTATCTAAAATCGAAAGATCCAAAAATTTTGCACAAAAATGCGCATTTTGTATGCCAAATTGAGAGATTTTTCGGTTTAAATTACCAGGCGAACAAGAATTCCAGAAGGTGACCAACGATAAGTTGGTTTTCAGTAGACACCCGCTACTGATTATCATCGCCTGGTATCTAAAATCGAAAATCCAAAAATTTTGCACAAAAATGCGCATTTTGTAGCCAAATTGAGAGATTTTTCGGTTTAAATTACCAGGCGAACAGGAATTCCAGAAGGTGACCAACGATAGTTGGTTTTCAGTAGACACCGCTACTGATTATCATCGCCTGGTATCTAAATCGAAAATCAAAATTGCAAAAATGCATTTAAAAAGATTTTCGGTTTAAATACAGGCAACAATTCAGAAGTGACCAACGATAGTTGGTTTTCAGTAGACACCGCTACTGATTATCATCGCCTGGTATCTAAAATCGAAAGATCCAAAAATTTTGCACAAAAATGCGCATTTTGTAGCCAAATTGAGAGATTTTTCGGTTTAAATTACCAGGCGAACAGGAATTCCAGAAGGTGACCAACGATAAGTTGGTTTTCAGTAGACACCCGCTACTGATTATCATCGCCTGGTATCTAAAATCGAAAATCCAAAAATTTTGCACAAAAATGCGCATTTTGTAGCCAAATTGAGAGATTTTTCGGTTTAAATACCAGGCGAACGGAATTCCAGAAGGTGACCAACGATAGTTGGTTTTCAGTAGACACCGCTACTGATTATCATCGCCTGGTATCTAAAATCGAAAGATCCAAAAATTTTGCACAAAAATGCGCATTTTGTATGCCAAATTGAGAGATTTTTCGGTTTAAATTACCAGGCGAACAAGAATTCCAGAAGGTGACCAACGATAAGTTGGTTTTCAGTAGACACCCGCTACTGATTATCATCGCCTGGTATCTAAAATCGAAAATCCAAAAATTTTGCACAAAAATGCGCATTTTGTAGCCAAATTGAGAGATTTTTCGGTTTAAATTACCAGGCGAACAAGAATTCCAGAAGGTGACCAACGATAAGTTGGTTTTCAGTAGACACCCGCTACTGATTATCATCGCCTGGTATCTAAAATCGAAAGATCCAAAAATTTTGCACAAAAATGCGCATTTTGTATGCCAAATTGAGAGATTTTTCGGTTTAAATTACCAGGCGAACAAGAATTCCAGAAGGTGACCAACGATTAGTTGGTTTTCAGTAGACACCCGCTACTGATTATCATCGCCTGGTATCTAAAATCGAAAGATCCAAAAATTTTGCACAAAAATGCGCATTTTGTATGCCAAATTGAGAGATTTTTCGGTTTAAATTACCAGGCGAACAAGAATTCCAGAAGGTGACCAACGATAAGTTGGTTTTCAGTAGACACCCGCTACTGATTATCATCGCCTGGTATCTAAAATCGAAAGATCCAAAAATTTTGCACAAAAATGCGCATTTTGTAGCCAAATTGAGAGATTTTTCGGTTTAAATTACCAGGCGAACAAGAAGAATTCCAGAAGGTGACCAACGATAAGTTGGTTTTCAGTAGACACCCGCTACTGATTATCATCGCCTGGTATCTAAAATCGAAAGATCCAAAAATTTTGCACAAAAATGCGCATTTTGTAGCCAAATTGAGAGATTTTTCGGTTTAAATTACCAGGCGAACAAGAATTCCAGAAGGTGACCAACGATAAGTTGGTTTTCAGTAGACACCCGCTACTGATTATCATCGCCTGGTATCTAAAATCGAAAGATCCAAAAATTTTGCACAAAAATGCGCATTTTGTATGCCAAATTGAGAGATTTTTCGGTTTAAATTACCAGGCGAACAAGAATTCCAGAAGGTGACCAACGATAAGTTGGTTTTCAGTAGACACCCGCTACTGATTATCATCGCCTGGTATCTAAAATCGAAAGATCCAAAAATTTTGCACAAAAATGCGCATTTTGTAGCCAAATTGAGAGATTTTTCGGTTTAAATTACCAGGCGAACAAGAATTCCAGAAGGTGACCAACGATAAGTTGGTTTTCAGTAGACACCCGCTACTGATTATCATCGCCTGGTATCTAAAATCGAAAGATCCAAAAATTTTGCACAAAAATGCGCATTTTGTAGCCAAATTGAGAGATTTTTCGGTTTAAATTACCAGGCGAACAAGAATTCCAGAAGGTGACCAACGATAAGTTGGTTTTCAGTAGACACCCGCTACTGATTATCATCGCCTGGTATCTAAAATCGAAAGATCCAAAAATTTTGCACAAAAATGCGCATTTTGTAGCCAAATTGAGAGATTTTTCGGTTTAAATTACCAGGCGAACAAGAATTCCAGAAGGTGACCAACGATAAGTTGGTTTTCAGTAGACACCCGCTACTGATTATCATCGCCTGGTATCTAAAATCGAAAGATCCAAAAATTTTGCACAAAAATGCGCATTTTGTATGCCAAATTGAGAGATTTTTCGGTTTAAATTACCAGGCGAACAAGAATTCCAGAAGGTGACCAACGATAAGTTGGTTTTCAGTAGACACCCGCTACTGATTATCATCGCCTGGTATCTAAAATCGAAAATCCAAAAATTTTGCACAAAAATGCGCATTTTGTATGCCAAATTGAGAGATTTTTCGGTTTAAATTACCAGGCGAACAAGAATTCCAGAAGGTGACCAACGATAAGTTGGTTTTCAGTAGACACCCGCTACTGATTATCATCGCCTGGTATCTAAAATCGAAAGATCCAAAAATTTTGCACAAAAATGCGCATTTTGTATGCCAAATTGAGAGATTTTTCGGTTTAAATTACCAGGCGAACAAGAATTCCAGAAGGTGACCAACGATTAGTTGGTTTTCAGTAGACACCCGCTACTGATTATCATCGCCTGGTATCTAAAATCGAAAAATCCAAAAATTTTGCACAAAAATGCGCATTTTGTATGCCAAATTGAGAGATTTTTCGGTTTAAATTACCAGGCGAACAGGAATTCCAGAAGGTGACCAACGATAAGTTGGTTTTCAGTAGACACCCGCTACTGATTATCATCGCCTGGTATCTAAAATCGAAAGATCCAAAAATTTTGCACAAAAATGCGCATTTTGTATGCCAAATTGAGAGATTTTTCGGTTTAAATTACCAGGCGAACAAGAATTCCAGAAGGTGACCAACGATAAGTTGGTTTTCAGTAGACACCCGCTACTGATTATCATCGCCTGGTATCTAAAATCGAAAATCAAAATTTTGCACAAAAATGCGCATTTTGTAGCCAAATGAAGATTTTTCGGTTTAAATACCAGGCGAACAAGAATTCCAGAAGGTGACCAACGATAAGTTGGTTTTCAGTAGACACCCGCTACTGATTATCATCGCCTGGTATCTAAAATCGAAAGATCCAAAAATTTTGCACAAAAATGCGCATTTTGTATGCCAAATTGAGAGATTTTTCGGTTTAAATTACCAGGCGAACAAGAATTCCAGAAGGTGACCAACGATAAGTTGGTTTTCAGTAGACACCCGCTACTGATTATCATCGCCTGGTATCTAAAATCGAAAATCCAAAAATTTTGCACAAAAATGCGCATTTTGTAGCCAAATTGAGAGATTTTTCGGTTTAAATTACCAGGCGAACAGGAATTCCAGAAGGTGACCAACGATTAGTTGGTTTTCAGTAGACACCCGCTACTGATTATCATCGCCTGGTATCTAAAATCGAAAAATCCAAAAATTTTGCACAAAAATGCGCATTTTGTATGCCAAATTGAGAGATTTTTCGGTTTAAATTACCAGGCGAACAAGAATTCCAGAAGGTGACCAACGATAAGTTGGTTTTCAGTAGACACCCGCTACTGATTATCATCGCCTGGTATCTAAAATCGAAAGATCCAAAAATTTTGCACAAAAATGCGCATTTTGTAGCCAAATTGAGAGATTTTTCGGTTTAAATTACCAGGCGAACAAGAATTCCAGAAGGTGACCAACGATAGTTGGTTTTCAGTAGACACCCGCTACTGATTATCATCGCCTGGTATCTAAAATCGAAAGATCCAAAAATTTTGCACAAAAATGCGCATTTTGTATGCCAAATTGAGAGATTTTTCGGTTTAAATTACCAGGCGAACAAGAATTCCAGAAGGTGACCAACGATAAGTTGGTTTTCAGTAGACACCCGCTACTGATTATCATCGCCTGGTATCTAAAATCGAAAGATCCAAAAATTTTGCACAAAAATGCGCATTTTGTAGCCAAATTGAGAGATTTTTCGGTTTAAATTACCAGGCGAACAAGAATTCCAGAAGGTGACCAACGATAGTTGGTTTTCAGTAGACACCCGCTACTGATTATCATCGCCTGGTATCTAAAATCGAAAATCCAAAAATTTTGCACAAAAATGCGCATTTTGTAGCCAAATTGAGAGATTTTTCGGTTTAAACTACCAGGCGAACTGGAATTCCAGAAGGTGACCAACGATAGTTGGTTTTCAGTAGACACCCGCTACTGATTATCATCGCCTGGTATCTAAAATCGAAAGATCCAAAAATTTTGCACAAAAATGCGCATTTTGTATGCCAAATTGAGAGATTTTTCGGTTTAAATTACCAGGCGAACAAGAATTCCAGAAGGTGACCAACGATAAGTTGGTTTTCAGTAGACACCCGCTACTGATTATCATCGCCTGGTATCTAAAATCGAAAGATCCAAAAATTTTGCACAAAAATGCGCATTTTGTAGCCAAATTGAGAGATTTTTCGGTTTAAATTACCAGGCGAACAAGAATTCCAGAAGGTGACCAACGATTAGTTGGTTTTCAGTAGACACCCGCTACTGATTATCATCGCCTGGTATCTAAAATCGAAAATCCAAAAATTTTGCACAAAAATGCGCATTTTGTAGCCAAATTGAGAGATTTTTCGGTTTAAATTACCAGGCGAACAGGAATTCCAGAAGGTGACCAACGATTAGTTGGTTTTCAGTAGACACCCGCTACTGATTATCATCGCCTGGTATCTAAAATCGAAAGATCCAAAAATTTTGCACAAAAATGCGCATTTTGTATGCCAAATTGAGAGATTTTTCGGTTTAAATTACCAGGCGAACAAGAATTCCAGAAGGTGACCAACGATTAGTTGGTTTTCAGTAGACACCCGCTACTGATTATCATCGCCTGGTATCTAAAATCGAAAATCCAAAAATTTTGCACAAAAATGCGCATTTTGTATGCCAAATTGAGAGATTTTTCGGTTTAAATTACCAGGCGAACAAGAATTCCAGAAGGTGACCAACGATAAGTTGGTTTTCAGTAGACACCCGCTACTGATTATCATCGCCTGGTATCTAAAATCGAAAGATCCAAAAATTTTGCACAAAAATGCGCATTTTGTATGCCAAATTGAGAGATTTTTCGGTTTAAATTACCAGGCGAACAAGAATTCCAGAAGGTGACCAACGATTAGTTGGTTTTCAGTAGACACCGCTACTGATTATCATCGCCTGGTATCTAAAATCGAAAAATCCAAAAATTTTGCACAAAAATGCGCATTTTGTATGCCAAATTGAGAGATTTTTCGGTTTAAATTACCAGGCGAACAAGAATTCCAGAAGGTGACCAACGATAAGTTGGTTTTCAGTAGACACCCGCTACTGATTATCATCGCCTGGTATCTAAAATCGAAAGATCCAAAAATTTTGCACAAAAATGCGCATTTTGTATGCCAAATTGAGAGATTTTTCGGTTTAAATTACCAGGCGAACAAGAATTCCAGAAGGTGACCAACGATTAGTTGGTTTTCAGTAGACACCCGCTACTGATTATCATCGCCTGGTATCTAAAATCGAAAGATCCAAAAATTTTGCACAAAAATGCGCATTTTGTAGCCAAATTGAGAGATTTTTCGGTTTAAATTACCAGGCGAACAAGAATTCCAGAAGGTGACCAACGATAGTTGGTTTTCAGTAGACACCCGCTACTGATTATCATCGCCTGGTATCTAAAATCGAAAGATCCAAAAATTTTGCACAAAAATGCGCATTTTGTAGCCAAATTGAGAGATTTTTCGGTTTAAATTACCAGGCGAACAAGAATTCCAGAAGGTGACCAACGATAGTTGGTTTTCAGTAGACACCCGCTACTGATTATCATCGCCTGGTATCTAAAATCGAAAGATCCAAAAATTTTGCACAAAAATGCGCATTTTGTATGCCAAATTGAGAGATTTTTCGGTTTAAATTACCAGGCGAACAAGAATTCCAGAAGGTGACCAACGATAGTTGGTTTTCAGTAGACACCCGCTACTGATTATCATCGCCTGGTATCTAAAATCGAAAGATCCAAAAATTTTGCACAAAAATGCGCATTTTGTAGCCAAATTGAGAGATTTTTCGGTTTAAATTACCAGGCGAACAAGAATTCCAGAAGGTGACCAACGATAAGTTGGTTTTCAGTAGACACCCGCTACTGATTATCATCGCCTGGTATCTAAAATCGAAAGATCCAAAAATTTTGCACAAAAATGCGCATTTTGTATGCCAAATTGAGAGATTTTTCGGTTTAAATTACCAGGCGAACAAGAATTCCAGAAGGTGACCAACGATAAGTTGGTTTTCAGTAGACACCCGCTACTGATTATCATCGCCTGGTATCTAAAATCGAAAATCCAAAAATTTTGCACAAAAATGCGCATTTTGTAGCCAAATTGAGAGATTTTTCGGTTTAAATACCAGGCGAACTGGAATTCCAGAAGGTGACCAACGATTAGTTGGTTTTCAGTAGACACCCGCTACTGATTATCATCGCCTGGTATCTAAAATCGAAAGATCCAAAAATTTTGCACAAAAATGCGCATTTTGTATGCCAAATTGAGAGATTTTTCGGTTTAAATTACCAGGCGAACAAGAATTCCAGAAGGTGACCAACGATTAGTTGGTTTTCAGTAGACACCCGCTACTGATTATCATCGCCTGGTATCTAAAATCGAAAGATCCAAAAATTTTGCACAAAAATGCGCATTTTGTATGCCAAATTGAGAGATTTTTCGGTTTAAATTACCAGGCGAACAAGAATTCCAGAAGGTGACCAACGATAAGTTGGTTTTCAGTAGACACCCGCTACTGATTATCATCGCCTGGTATCTAAAATCGAAAGATCCAAAAATTTTGCACAAAAATGCGCATTTTGTAGCCAAATTGAGAGATTTTTCGGTTTAAATACCAGGCGAACAAGAATTCCAGAAGGTGACCAACGATAGTTGGTTTTCAGTAGACACCGCTACTGATTATCATCGCCTGGTATCTAAAATCGAAAATCCAAAAATTTTGCACAAAAATGCGCATTTTGTAGCCAAATTGAGAGATTTTTCGGTTTAAATACCAGGCGAACGAATTCCAGAGGTGACCAACGATAGTTGGTTTTCAGTAGACACCGCTACTGATTATCATCGCCTGGTATCTAAAATCGAAAATCCAAAAATTTTGCACAAAAATGCGCATTTTGTAGCCAAATTGAGAGATTTTTCGGTTTAAATTACCAGGCGAACAGAATTCCAGAAGGTGACCAACGATAGTTGGTTTTCAGTAGACACCCGCTACTGATTATCATCGCCTGGTATCTAAAATCGAAAGATCCAAAAATTTTGCACAAAAATGCGCATTTTGTAGCCAAATTGAGAGATTTTTCGGTTTAAATACCAGGCGAACAAGAATTCCAGAAGGTGACCAACGATTAGTTGGTTTTCAGTAGACACCCGCTACTGATTATCATCGCCTGGTATCTAAAATCGAAAGATCCAAAAATTTTGCACAAAAATGCGCATTTTGTAGCCAAATTGAGAGATTTTTCGGTTTAAATACCAGGCGAACAGGAATTCCAGAAGGTGACCAACGATTAGTTGGTTTTCAGTAGACACCCGCTACTGATTATCATCGCCTGGTATCTAAAATCGAAAGATCCAAAAATTTTGCACAAAAATGCGCATTTTGTAGCCAAATTGAGAGATTTTTCGGTTTAAATACCAGGCGAACAGGAATTCCAGAAGGTGACCAACGATAGTTGGTTTTCAGTAGACACCCGCTACTGATTATCATCGCCTGGTATCTAAAATCGAAAGATCCAAAAATTTTGCACAAAAATGCGCATTTTGTATGCCAAATTGAGAGATTTTTCGGTTTAAATTACCAGGCGAACAAGAATTCCAGAAGGTGACCAACGATAAGTTGGTTTTCAGTAGACACCCGCTACTGATTATCATCGCCTGGTATCTAAAATCGAAAATCCAAAAATTTTGCACAAAAATGCGCATTTTGTAGCCAAATTGAGAGATTTTTCGGTTTAAATTACCAGGCGAACAAGAATTCCAGAAGGTGACCAACGATAAGTTGGTTTTCAGTAGACACCCGCTACTGATTATCATCGCCTGGTATCTAAAATCGAAAGATCCAAAAATTTTGCACAAAAATGCGCATTTTGTATGCCAAATTGAGAGATTTTTCGGTTTAAATTACCAGGCGAACTGGAATTCCAGAAGGTGACCAACGATTAGTTGGTTTTCAGTAGACACCCGCTACTGATTATCATCGCCTGGTATCTAAAATCGAAAGATCCAAAAATTTTGCACAAAAATGCGCATTTTGTAGCCAAATTGAGAGATTTTTCGGTTTAAATTACCAGGCGAACAGGAATTCCAGAAGGTGACCAACGATAAGTTGGTTTTCAGTAGACACCCGCTACTGATTATCATCGCCTGGTATCTAAAATCGAAAGATCCAAAAATTTTGCACAAAAATGCGCATTTTGTATGCCAAATTGAGAGATTTTTCGGTTTAAATTACCAGGCGAACAGGAATTCCAGAAGGTGACCAACGATAAGTTGGTTTTCAGTAGACACCCGCTACTGATTATCATCGCCTGGTATCTAAAATCGAAAGATCCAAAAATTTTGCACAAAAATGCGCATTTTGTATGCCAAATTGAGAGATTTTTCGGTTTAAATTACCAGGCGAACAAGAATTCCAGAAGGTGACCAACGATAAGTTGGTTTTCAGTAGACACCGCTACTGATTATCATCGCCTGGTATCTAAAATCGAAAGATCCAAAAATTTTGCACAAAAATGCGCATTTTGTAGCCAAATTGAGAGATTTTTCGGTTTAAATTACCAGGCGAACAGGAATTCCAGAAGGTGACCAACGATAAGTTGGTTTTCAGTAGACACCCGCTACTGATTATCATCGCCTGGTATCTAAAATCGAAAGATCCAAAAATTTTGCACAAAAATGCGCATTTTGTATGCCAAATTGAGAGATTTTTCGGTTTAAATTACCAGGCGAACAAGAATTCCAGAAGGTGACCAACGATAAGTTGGTTTTCAGTAGACACCCGCTACTGATTATCATCGCCTGGTATCTAAAATCGAAAGATCCAAAAATTTTGCACAAAAATGCGCATTTTGTAGCCAAATTGAGAGATTTTTCGGTTTAAATACCAGGCGAACTGGAATTCCAGAAGGTGACCAACGATAAGTTGGTTTTCAGTAGACACCCGCTACTGATTATCATCGCCTGGTATCTAAAATCGAAAGATCCAAAAATTTTGCACAAAAATGCGCATTTTGTATGCCAAATTGAGAGATTTTTCGGTTTAAATTACCAGGCGAACAGGAATTCCAGAAGGTGACCAACGATAAGTTGGTTTTCAGTAGACACCCGCTACTGATTATCATCGCCTGGTATCTAAAATCGAAAATCCAAAAATTTTGCACAAAAATGCGCATTTTGTAGCCAAATTGAGAGATTTTTCGGTTTAAACTACCAGGCGAACTGGAATTCCAGAAGGTGACCAACGATTAGTTGGTTTTCAGTAGACACCCGCTACTGATTATCATCGCCTGGTATCTAAAATCGAAAGATCCAAAAATTTTGCACAAAAATGCGCATTTTGTATGCCAAATTGAGAGATTTTTCGGTTTAAATTACCAGGCGAACAAGAATTCCAGAAGGTGACCAACGATAAGTTGGTTTTCAGTAGACACCGCTACTGATTATCATCGCCTGGTATCTAAAATCGAAAGATCCAAAAATTTTGCACAAAAATGCGCACTTTGTAGCCAAATTGAGAGATTTTTCGGTTTAAATTACCAGGCGAACAAGAATTCCAGAAGGTGACCAACGATAAGTTGGTTTTCAGTAGACACCCGCTACTGATTATCATCGCCTGGTATCTAAAATCGAAAAATCCAAAAATTTTGCACAAAAATGCGCATTTTGTAAGCCAAATTGAGAGATTTTTCGGTTTAAATACCAGGCGAACAGGAATTCCAGAAGGTGACCAACGATTAGTTGGTTTTCAGTAGACACCCGCTACTGATTATCATCGCCTGGTATCTAAAATCGAAAATCCAAAAATTTTGCACAAAAATGCGCATTTTGTAGCCAAATTGAGAGATTTTTCGGTTTAAATTACCAGGCGAACAAGAATTCCAGAAGGTGACCAACGATAAGTTGGTTTTCAGTAGACACCGCTACTGATTATCATCGCCTGGTATCTAAAATCGAAAGATCCAAAAATTTTGCACAAAAATGCGCATTTTGTAGCCAAATGAGAGATTTTTCGGTTTAAACTACCAGGCGAACTGGAATTCCAGAAGGTGACCAACGATAGTTGGTTTTCAGTAGACACCCGCTACTGATTATCATCGCCTGGTATCTAAAATCGAAAAATCCAAAAATTTTGCACAAAAATGCGCATTTTGTAGCCAAATTGAGAGATTTTTCGGTTTAAATTACCAGGCGAACAAGAATTCCAGAAGGTGACCAACGATAAGTTGGTTTTCAGTAGACACCGCTACTGATTATCATCGCCTGGTATCTAAAATCGAAAAATCCAAAATTTGCACAAAAATGCGCATTTTGTAGCCAAATTGAAGATTTTTCGGTTTAAATACCAGGCGAACGGAATTCCAGAAGGTGACCAACGATAAGTTGTTTTCAGTAGACACCGCTACTGATTATCATCGCCTGGTATCTAAATCGAAAAATCCAAAATTTTGCTACAAAATGCGCATTTTTGTGAAAATTTTTGGATTTTTCGATTTTAGATACAGGCGATGATAATCAGTATCGGTGTCTACTGAAAACCAACTATCGTTGATCACCTTCTGAATCTTGTTCGCCTGGTTAAAAATCCGAAAAATCTTCAATTTGCCATACAAAATGGCATTTTGTGAAAAATTTTGGATTTTCGATTTTAGATACCAGGCGATGATAATCAGTAGCGGGTGTCTACTGAAAACCAACTTATCTTGTCACCTTCTGGAATTCCAGTTCGCCTGGTATTTAAACCGAAAAATCTCTCAATTGGCTACAAAATGCGCATTTTTGTGCAAAAATTTTTGGAATTTTCGATTTTAGATACCAGGCGATGATAATCAGTAGCGGGTGTCTACTGAAAACCAACTAATCGTTGGTCACCTCTGGAATTCCATTCGCCTGGTAGTTTAAACCGAAAAATCTCTCAATTTGGCTTACAAAATGCGCATTTTTGTGCAAAATTTTTGGATCTTTCGATTTTAGATACCAGGCGATGATAAGTAGCGGGTGTCTACTGAAAACCAACTTATCGTTGGTCACCTCCTGGAATTCCAGTTCGCCTGGTAGTTTAAACCGAAAAATCTCTCAATTTGGCTTACAAAATGCGCATTTTTGTGCAAAATTTTTATTTTCGATTTTAGATACCAGGCGATGATAATCAGTAGCGGTGTCTACTGAAAACCAACTATCGTTGGTCACCTCTGGAATTCCGTTCGCCTGGTAATTTAAACCGAAAAATCTCTCAATTTGGCTACAAAATGCGCATTTTTGTGCAAAATTTTTGATTTTCGATTTTAGATACCAGGCGATGATAATCAGTAGCGGGTGTCTACTGAAAACCAACTTATCGTTGGTCACCTTCTGGAATTCTTGTTCGCTGGTAATTTAAACCGAAAAATCTCTAATTTGGCTAAAAATGCGCATTTTTGTGCAAAATTTTTGATTTTTCGATTTTAGATACCAGGCGATGATAATCAGTAGCGGTGTCTACTGAAAACCAACTTATCGTTGGTCACCTTCTGGAATTCTTGTTCGCCTGGTAATTTAAACGAAAAATCTCTCAATTTGGCATACAAAATGCGCATTTTTGTGCAAATTTTTGGATCTTTCGATTTTAGATACCAGGCGATGATAATCAGTAGCGGTGTCTACTGAAAACCAACTATCGTTGGTCACCTCTGGAATTCGTTCGCCTGGTAATTTAAACCGAAAAATCTCTCAATTTGGCTACAAAATGCGCATTTTTGTGCAAAATTTTTATTTTCGATTTTAGATACCAGGCGATGATAATCAGTAGCGGTGTCTACTGAAAACCAACTAATCGTTGGTCACCTCTGGAATTCAGTTCGCCTGGTAGTTTAAACCGAAAAATCTCTCAATTTGGCTACAAAATGCGCATTTTTGTGCAAAATTTTTGGATTTTTCGATTTTAGATACCAGGCGATGATAATCAGTAGCGGGTGTCTACTGAAAACCAACTATCGTTGGTCACCTTCTGGAATTCTTGTTCGCCTGGTAATTTAAACCGAAAAATTCTCAATTTGGCTACAAAATGCGCATTTTTGTGCAAAATTTTTGATCTTTCGATTTTAGATACCAGGCGATGATAATCAGTAGCGGTGTCTACTGAAAACCAACTTATCGTTGGTCACCTTCTGGAATTCTTGTTCGCCTGGTAATTTAAACCGAAAAACTCTCAATTTGGCTACAAAATGCGCATTTTTGTGCAAAATTTTTGGATTTTCGATTTTAGATACCAGGCGATGATAATCAGTAGCGGGTGTCTACTGAAAACCAACTTATCGTTGGTCACCTCTGGAATTCCGTTCGCCTGGTATTTAAACCGAAAAATCTCTCAATTTGGCTACAAAATGCGCATTTTTGTGCAAAATTTTTATTTTTCGATTTTAGATACCAGGCGATGATAATCAGTAGCGGGTGTCTACTGAAAACCAACTAATCGTTGTCACCTTCTGGAATTCGTTCGCCTGGTAATTTAAACCGAAAAATCTCTCAATTTGGCTACAAAATGCGCATTTTTGTGCAAAATTTTTGGATTTTCGATTTTAGATACCAGGCGATGATAATCAGTAGCGGTGTCTACTGAAAACCAACTATCGTTGGTCACCTTCTGGAATTCTTGTTCGCCTGGTAATTTAAACCGAAAAATCTCTCAATTTGGCTACAAAATGCGCATTTTTGTGCAAAATTTTTGGATTCTTTCGATTTTAGATACCAGGCGATGATAATCAGTAGCGGGTGTCTACTGAAAACCAACTTTCGTTGGTCACCTTCTGGAATTTCGTTCGCCTGGTAATTTAAACCGAAAAATCTCTCAATTTGGCTACAAAATGCGCATTTTTGTGCAAAATTTTTATTTTCGATTTTAGATACCAGGCGATGATAATCAGTAGCGGTGTCTACTGAAAACCAACTATCGTTGGTCACCTTCTGGAATTCCGTTCGCCTGGTATTTAAACCGAAAAATCTCTCAATTTGGCTACAAAATGCGCATTTTTGTGCAAAATTTTTGGATTTTCGATTTTAGATACCAGGCGATGATAATCAGTAGCGGGGTCTACTGAAAACCAACTTATCGTTGGTCACCTTCTGGAATTCTGTCTTGGTAATTTAAACCGAAAAATCTCTAAATTTGGCTACAAAATGCGCATTTTTGTGCAAAATTTTTGGATTTTTCGATTTTAGATACCAGGCGATGATAATCAGTAGTCGGTCTACTGAAAACCAACTATCGTTGGTCACCTTCTGGAATTCTTGTTCGCCTGGTAATTTAAACCGAAAAATCTCTCAATTTGGCATACAAAATGCGCATTTTTGTGCAAAATTTTTGGATCTTTCGATTTTAGATACCAGGCGATGATAATCAGTAGCGGGTGTCTACTGAAAACCAACTTATCGTTGGTCACCTTCTGGAATTCCGTTCGCCTGGTAATTTAAACCGAAAAATCTCTCAATTTGGCTACAAAATGCGCATTTTTGTGCAAAATTTTTATTTTTCGATTTTAGATACCAGGCGATGATAATCAGTAGCGGGTGTCTACTGAAAACCAACTATCGTTGGTCACCTTCTGGAATTCGTTCGCCTGGTAATTTAAACCGAAAAATCTCAATTTGGCTACAAAATGCGCATTTTTGTGCAAAATTTTTGGATTTTCGATTTTAGATACCAGGCGATGATAATCAGTAGCGGGTGTCTACTGAAAACCAACTTATCGTTGGTCACCTTCTGGAATTCTTGTTCGCCTGGTAATTTAAACCGAAAAATCTCTCAATTTGGCTACAAAATGCGCATTTTTGTGCAAAATTTTTGGATCTTTCGATTTTAGATACCAGGCGATGATAATCAGTAGCGGGTGTCTACTGAAAACCAACTATCGTTGGTCACCTCTCTGGAATTTGTTCGCCTGGTATTTAAACCGAAAAATCTCTCAATTTGGCTACAAAATGCGCATTTTTGTGCAAAATTTTTGGATTTTCGATTTTAGATACCAGGCGATGATAATCAGTAGTCGGTGCTACTGAAAACCAACTTATCGTTGGTCACCTCTGGAATTCGTTCGCCTGGTAATTTAAACCGAAAAATCTCTCAATTTGGCTACAAAATGCGCATTTTTGTGCAAAATTTTTGGATTTTTCGATTTTAGATACCAGGCGATGATAATCAGTAGCGGTGTCTACTGAAAACCAACTTAATCGTTGGTCACCTTCTGGAATTCCTTGTTCGCCTGGTATTTAAACCGAAAAATCTCTCAATTTGGCTACAAAATGCGCATTTTTGTGCAAAATTTTTGGATCTTTCGATTTTAGATACCAGGCGATGATAATCAGTAGCGGTGTCTACTGAAAACCAACTTATCGTTGGTCACTTCTGGAATTCGTTCGCCTGGTAGTTTAAACCGAAAAATCTCTCAATTTGGCTACAAAATGCGCATTTTTGTGCAAAATTTTTGGATTTTCGATTTTAGATACCAGGCGATGATAATCAGTAGGCGGTGTCTACTGAAAACCAACTTTCGTTGGTCACCTTCTGGAATTCTGTTCGCCTGGTAATTTAAACCGAAAAATCTCTCAATTTGGCTACAAAATGCGCATTTTTGTGCAAAATTTTTGGATTTTCGATTTTAGATACCAGGCGATGATAATCAGTAGCGGTGTCTACTGAAAACCAACTTTCGTTGGTCACCCTGGAATTCGTTCGCCTGGTAATTTAAACCGAAAAATCTCTCAATTTGGCATACAAAATGCGCATTTTTGTGCAAAATTTTTGGATCTTTCGATTTTAGATACCAGGCGATGATAATCAGTAGCGGGTGTCTACTGAAAACCAACTATCGTTGGTCACCTTCTGGAATTCTTGTTCGCCTGGTAATTTAAACCGAAAAATCTCAATTTGGCTACAAAATGCGCATTTTTGTGCAAAATTTTTGGATCTTTCGATTTTAGATACCAGGCGATGATAATCAGTAGCGGTCTACTGAAAACCAAACTTATCGTTGGTCACCTTCTGGAATTCCTTGTTCGCCTGGTAATTTAAACCGAAAAATCTCTCAATTTGGCTACAAAATGCGCATTTTTGTGCAAAATTTTGGATCTTTCGATTTTAGATACCAGGCGATGATAATCAGTAGCGGGTGTCTACTGAAAACCAACTATCGTTGGTCACCTCTGGAATTCCAGTTCGCCTGGTAGTTTAAACCGAAAAATCTCTCAATTTGGCTACAAAATGCGCATTTTTGTGCAAAATTTTTATTTTTCGATTTTAGATACCAGGCGATGATAATCAGTAGCGGGTGTCTACTGAAAACCAACTTATCGTTGGTCACCTTCTGGAATTCTTGTTCGCCTGTATTTAAACCGAAAAATCTCTCAATTTGGCTACAAATGCGCATTTTTGTGCAAAATTTTTGGATTTTCGATTTTAGATACCAGGCGATGATAATCAGTAGCGGTGTCTACTGAAAACCAACTTATCGTTGGTCACCTTCTGGAATTCCTTGTTCGCCTGGTAATTTAAACCGAAAAATCTCTCAATTTGGCATACAAAATGCGCATTTTTGTGCAAAATTTTTGGATTTTCGATTTTAGATACCAGGCGATGATAATCAGTAGCGGTGTCTACTGAAAACCAACTTATCGTTGGTCACCTTCTGGAATTCGTTCGCCTGGTATTTAAACCGAAAAATCTCTAATTTGGCTACAAAATGCGCATTTTTGTGCAAAATTTTTATTTTCGATTTTAGATACCAGGCGATGATAATCAGTAGCGGGTGTCTACTGAAAACCAACTTATCGTTGGTCACCTTCTGGAATTCTTGTTCGCCTGGTATTTAAACCGAAAAATCTCTCAATTTGGCTACAAAATGCGCATTTTTGTGCAAAATTTTTGGATCTTTCGATTTTAGATACCAGGCGATGATAATCAGTAGCGGTGTCTACTGAAAACCAACTTATCGTTGGTCACCTTCTGGAATTCCTGTTCGCCTGGTAATTTAAACCGAAAAATCTCTCAATTTGGCATACAAAATGCGCATTTTTGTGCAAAATTTTTGGATCTTTCGATTTTAGATACCAGGCGATGATAATCAGTAGCGGTGTCTACTGAAAACCAACTTATCGTTGGTCACTCTGGAATTCGTTCGCCTGGTATTTAAACCGAAAAATCTCTCAATTTGGCTACAAAATGCGCATTTTTGTGCAAAATTTTTGATTTTCGATTTTAGATACCAGGCGATGATAATCAGTAGCGGGTGCTACTGAAAACCAACTATCGTTGGTCACCTTCTGGAATTCGTTCGCCTGGTAATTTAAACCGAAAAATCTCTCAATTTGGCTACAAAATGCGCATTTTTGTGCAAAATTTTTGGATTTTCGATTTTAGATACCAGGCGATGATAATCAGTATGTCTCTGAAAACCAACTTATCGTTGGTCACCTTCTGGAATTCTTGTTCGCCTGGTAATTTAAACCGAAAAATCTCTCAATTTGGCTACAAAATGCGCATTTTTGTGCAAAATTTTTATCTTTCGATTTTAGATACCAGGCGATGATAATCAGTAGCGGGTGTCTACTGAAAACCAACTATCGTTGGTCACCTTCTGGAATTCGTTCGCCTGGTAATTTAAACCGAAAAATCTCTCAATTTGGCATACAAAATGCGCATTTTTGTGCAAAATTTTTGGATTTTCGATTTTAGATACCAGGCGATGATAATCAGTAGCGGGTGTCTACTGAAAACCAACTTATCGTTGGTCACCTTCTGGAATTCTTGTTCGCCTGGTAATTTAAACCGAAAAATCTCTCAATTTGGCTACAAAATGCGCATTTTTGTGCAAAATTTTTGGATTTTCGATTTTAGATACCAGGCGATGATAATCAGTAGCGGGTGTCTACTGAAAACCAACTATCGTTGGTCACCTTCTGGAATTCCTTGTTCGCCTGGTATTTAAACCGAAAAATCTCTCAATTTGGCATACAAAATGCGCATTTTTGTGCAAAATTTTTGGATCTTTCGATTTTAGATACCAGGCGATGATAATCAGTAGCGGGTGTCTACTGAAAACCAACTTATCGTTGGTCACCTTCTGGAATTCCGTTCGCCTGGTAATTTAAACCGAAAAATCTCTCAATTTGGCTACAAAATGCGCATTTTTGTGCAAAATTTTTATCTTTCGATTTTAGATACCAGGCGATGATAATCAGTAGCGGGTGTCTACTGAAAACCAACTAATCGTTGGTCACCTCTGGAATTCAGTTCGCCTGGTATTTAAACCGAAAAATCTCTCAATTTGGCTACAAAATGCGCATTTTTGTGCAAAATTTTTGATCTTTCGATTTTAGATACCAGGCGATGATAATCAGTAGCGGGTGTCTACTGAAAACCAACTTATCGTTGGTCACCTTCTGGAATTCTTGTTCGCCTGGTAATTTAAACCGAAAAATCTCAATTTGGCTACAAATGCGCATTTTTGTGCAAAATTTTTGGATTTTCGATTTTAGATACCAGGCGATGATAATCAGTAGCGGGTGTCTACTGAAAACCAACTTATCGTTGGTCACCTTCTGAAGTCCTTGTTCGCCTGGTAATTTAAACCGAAAAATCTCTCAATTTGGCATACAAAATGCGCATTTTTGTGCAAAATTTTTGGATCTTTCGATTTTAGATACCAGGCGATGATAATCAGTAGCGGGTGTCTACTGAAAACCAACTTATCGTTGGTCACCTCTGGAATTCCATTCGCCTGGTAATTTAAACCGAAAAATCTCTCAATTTGGCTACAAAATGCGCATTTTTGTGCAAAATTTTTATCTTTCGATTTTAGATACCAGGCGATGATAATCAGTAGCGGGTGTCTACTGAAAACCAACTTATCGTTGGTCACCTTCTGGAATTCTTGTTCGCCTGGTAATTTAAACCGAAAAATCTCTCAATTTGGCTACAAAATGCGCATTTTTGTGCAAAATTTTTGATTTTTCGATTTTAGATACCAAAATTTTTTATTTTTCGATTTTAGATACAGGCGATGATAATCAGTAGCGGGTGTCTACTGAAAACCAACTTATCGTTGGTCACCTTCTGGAATTCTTGTTCGCTGCGGTAATTTAAACCGAAAATATCTCAATTTGGCTACAAAATGCGCATTTTGTCAAAATTTTTGATTTTGATTTTAGATACCAGGCGATGATAATCAGTAGCGGTGTCTACTGAAAACCAACTTATCGTTGGTCACCTTCGGAATTCCTTTTCGCCTGGTAATTTAAACCGAAAAATCTCTCAATTTGGCTACAAAATGCGCATTTTTGTGCAAAATTTTGGATTTTCGATTTTAGATACCAGGCGATGATAATCAGTAGCGGGTGTCTACTGAAAACCAACTATCGTTGGTCACCTTCTGGAATTTCCGTTCGCCTGGTAAGTTTAAACCGAAAAATCTCTCAATTTGGCTACAAAATGCGCATTTTTGTGCAAAATTTTTATTTTCGATTTTAGATACCAGGCGATGATAATCAGTAGCGGTGTCTACTGAAAACCAACTTATCGTTGGTCACCTTCTGGAATTCTTGTTCGCCTGGTAATTTAAACCGAAAAATTCTCAATTTGGCTTACAAAATGCGCATTTTTGTGCAAAATTTTTGATTTTTTCGATTTTAGATACCAGGCGATGATAATCAGTAGCGGGTGTCTACTGAAAACCATTATCGTTGGTCACCTTCTGGAATTCTTTTCGCCTGGTAATTTAAACCGAAAAATCTCTCAATTTGGCATACAAAATGCGCATTTTTGTGCAAAATTTTTGGATTTTTCGATTTTAGATACAGGCGATGATAATCAGTAGCGGGTGTCTACTGAAAACCAACTAATCGTTGGTCACCTTCTGGAATTCCGTTCGCCTGGTATTTAAACCGAAAATCTCTCAATTTGGCTACAAATGGCATTTTTGTGCAAATTTTTTATTTTCGATTTTAGATACCAGGCGATGATAATCAGTAGCGGTGTCTACTGAAAACCAACTTATCGTTGGTCACCTCTGGAATTCAGTTCGCCTGGTATTTAAACCGAAAATTCTAATTTGGCTACAAAATGCGCATTTTTGTGCAAAATTTTTGATTTTTCGATTTTAGATACCAGGCGATGATAATCAGTAGCGGGTGTCTACTGAAAACCAATAATCGTTGGTCACCTCCTGGAATTCCATTCGCCTGGTAGTTTAAACCGAAAAAATTTGCTACAAATGCGCATTTTTGTGCAAAATTTTTTATTTTTCGATGTTAGATACCAGGCGATGATAATCAGTAGCGGGTGTCTACTGAAAACCAACTAATCGTTGTCACCTCCTGGAATTCAGTTCGCCTGGTAGTTTAAACCGAAAAATCTCTCAATTTGCTACAAAATGCGCATTTTTGTGCAAAATTTTTGATTTTCGATTTTAGATACCAGGCGATGATAATCAGTAGCGGTGTCTACTGAAAACCAACTAATCGTTGGTCACCTCTGGAATTCAGTTCGCCTGGTAGTTTAAACCGAAAAATCTCTCAATTTGGCATACAAATGCGCATTTTTGTGCAAAATTTTTGGATTTTCGATTTTAGATACCAGGCGATGATAATCAGTAGCGGGTGTCTACTGAAAACCAATTATCGTTGGTCACCTCTGGAATTCTGTTCGCCTGGTAGTTTAAACCGAAAATCTCTCAATTTGGCTACAAAATGCGCATTTTTGTGCAAAATTTTTATTTTTCGATTTTAGATACCAGGCGATGATAATCAGTAGCGGTGTCTACTGAAAACCAACTTATCGTTGGTCACCTTCTGGAATTCTTGTTCGCCTGGTATTTAAACCGAAAAATCTCTAATTTGGCTACAAAATGCGCATTTTTGTGCAAAATTTTTGGATTTTCGATTTTAGATACCAGGCGATGATAATCAGTAGCGGTGTCTACTGAAAACCAACTTATCGTTGGTCACCTTCTGGAATTCTTGTTCGCCTGGTAATTTAAACCGAAAAATCTCTCAATTTGGATACAAAATGCGCATTTTTGTGCAAAATTTTTGGATTTTCGATTTTAGATACCAGGCGATGATAATCAGTAGCGGGTGTCTACTGAAAACCAACTTATCGTTGGTCACCTCTGGAATTCTTGTTCGCCTGGTAATTTAAACCGAAAAATTCTAATTTGGCTACAAAATGCGCATTTTTGTGCAAAATTTTTATTTTCGATTTTAGATACCAGGCGATGATAATCAGTAGCGGGTGTCTACTGAAAACCAACTAATCGTTGGTCACCTTCTGGAATTCAGTTCGCCGGTAGTTTAAAACCGAAAATCTAATTCAAAATGCGCATTTTTGTGCAAAATTTTTATTTTCGATTTTAGATACCAGGCGATGATAATCAGTAGCGGGTGTCTACTGAAAACCAACTTATCGTTGGTCACCTTCTGGAATTCTTGTTCGCCTGGTAATTTAAAACCGAAAAATTCTCAATTTGGCTACAAAATGCGCATTTTTGTGCAAAATTTTTGGATTTTTCGATTTTAGATACCAGGCGATGATAATCAGTAGCGGGTGTCTACTGAAAACCAAATCGTTGGTCACCTTCTGGAATTCTTTCGCCTGGTAATTTAAACCGAAAAATCTCTCAATTTGGCCTATAAAATGCGCATTTTTGTGCAAAATTTTTGGATCTTTCGATTTTAGATACCAGGCGATGATAATCAGTAGCGGGTGTCTACTGAAAACCAACTATCGTTGGTCACCTTCTGGAATTCTTGTTCGCCTGGTAATTTAAACCGAAAAATCTCTCAATTTGGCATACAAAATGCGCATTTTTGTGCAAAATTTTTGGATTTTTCGATTTTAGATACCAGGCGATGATAATCAGTAGCGGGTGTCTACTGAAAAACCAATTTCGTTGGTCACCTTCTGGAATTCCTTGTTCGCCTGGTAATTTAAACCGAAAAACTCTCAATTTGGCATACAAAATGCGCATTTTTGTGCAAAATTTTTGGCTTTCGATTTTAGATACCAGGCGATGATAATCAGTAGAGTTCGTCTACTGAAAACCAACTTATCGTTGGTCACCTTCCTTGTTCGCCTGGTAATTTAAACCGAAAAACTCTCAATTTGGCTCAAAATGCGCATTTTTGTGCAAAATTTTTGGATCTTTCGATTTTAGATACCAGGCGATGATAATCAGTAGCTGGTGTCTACTGAAAACCAACTAATCGTTGGTCACCTCGGAATTCCGTTCGCCTGGTATTTAAACCGAAAAATCTCTCAATTTGGCTACAAAATGCGCATTTTTGTGCAAAATTTTTGAATTTTTCGATTTTAGATACCAGGCGATGATAATCAGTAGCGGTGTCTACTGAAAACCAACTATCGTTGGTCACCTCTGGAATTCTGTTCGCCTGGTATTTAAACCAAAAATCTCTCAATTTGGCTACAAAATGCGCATTTTTGTGCAAAATTTTTGAATTTTTCGATTTTAGATACCAGGCGATGATAATCAGTAGCGGGTGTCTACTGAAAACCAACTTATCGTTGGTCACCTTCTGGAATTCGTTCGCCTGGTAATTTAAACCGAAAAATCTCTCAATATGGCTTACAAAATGCGCAATTTTGTGCAAAATTTTTGATCTTTCGATTTTAGATACCAGGCGATGATAATCAGTAGCGGGTGTCTACTGAAAACCAACTTATCGTTGGTCACCTTCTGGAATTCTTGTTCGCCTGGTATTTAAACCGAAAAATC
Source organism: Drosophila sechellia (assembly GCF_004382195.2). Lineage (NCBI taxonomy): Eukaryota > Metazoa > Arthropoda > Insecta > Diptera > Drosophilidae > Drosophila > Drosophila sechellia. The sequence continues at coordinate 64,463 of NW_022611341.1, forward strand.
TCTCAATTTGGCTACAAATGCGCATTTTTGTGCAAAATTTTTGGATTTTTCGATTTTAGATACCAGGCGATGATAATCAGTAGCGGTGTCTACTGAAAACCAACTTACGTTGGTCACCTTCTGGAATTCTTGTTCGCCTGGTAATTTAAACCGAAAAATCTCTCAATTTGGCATACAAAATGCGCATTTTTGTGCAAAATTTTTGGATCTTTCGATTTTAGATACCAGGCGATGATAATCAGTAGCGGGTGTCTACTGAAAACAACTATCGTTGGTCACCTTCTGGAATTCTTGTTCGCCTGGTAATTTAAACCGAAAAATCTCTCAATTTGGCTACAAAATGCGCATTTTTGTGCAAAATTTTTGGATTTTCGATTTTAGATACCAGGCGATGATAATCAGTAGCGGGTGTCTACTGAAAACCAACTATCGTTGGTCACCTTCTGGAATTCGTTCGCCTGGTATTTAAACCGAAAAATCTCAATTTGCTCAAAATGCGCATTTTTGTGAAAATTTTTATTTTCGATTTTAGATACCAGGCGATGATAATCAGTAGCGGGTGTCTACTGAAAACCAACTTATCGTTGGTCACCTTCTGGAATTCTTGTCGCCTGGTATTTAAACCGAAAAATCTCTAATTTGGCTACAAAATGCGCATTTTTGTGCAAAATTTTTGATTTTTCGATTTTAGATACCAGGCGATGATAATCAGTAGCGGGTGTCTACTGAAAACCAATTATCGTTGGTCACCTCTGGAATTCCGTTTCGCCTGGTATTTAAACCGAAAAATCTCTCAATTTGGCATAAAATGCGCATTTTTGTGCAAAATTTTTGGATCTTTCGATTTTAGATACCAGGCGATGATAATCAGTAGCGGGTGTCTACTGAAAACCAACTATCGTTGGTCACCTTCTGGAATTTTGTTCGCCTGGTAATTTAAACCGAAAAATCTCTCAATTTGGCTACAAAATGCGCATTTTTGTGCAAAATTTTGGATTTTCGATTTTAGATACCAGGCGATGATAATCAGTAGCGGTGTCTACTGAAAACCAACTATCGTTGGTCACCTTCTGGAATTCTTGTTCGCCTGGTATTTAAACCGAAAAATCTCTCAATTTGGCTACAAAATGCGCATTTTTGTGCAAAATTTTTGGATTTTTCGATTTTAGATACCAGGCGATGATAATCAGTAGCGGTGTCTACTGAAAACCAACTTATCGTTGGTCACCTTCGGAATTCTGTTCGCCTGGTATTTAAACCGAAAAATCTCTCAATTTGGCATACAAAATGCGCATTTTTGTGCAAAATTTTGGTTTCGATTTTGACATATAATCAGTTGTCTCTGAAACCTTCGTTGGAATCCTCTTGTTCGCCTGGTATTTAAACCGAAAAATCTCTCAATTTGGCATACAAAATGCGCATTTTTGTGCAAAATTTTTGGATCTTTCGATTTTAGATACCAGGCGATGATAATCAGTAGCGGGTGTCTACTGAAAACCAACTATCGTTGGTCACCTTCTGGAATTCGTTCGCCTGGTAATTTAAACCGAAAAATCTCTCAATTTGGCTACAAAATGCGCATTTTTGTGCAAAATTTTTGGATTTTCGATTTTAGATACCAGGCGATGATAATCAGTAGCGGGTGTCTACTGAAAACCAACTAATCGTTGGTCACCTTCTGGAATTCTTTCGCCTGGTAATTTAAACCGAAAAATCTCTCAATTTGGCTACAAAATGCGCATTTTTGTGCAAAATTTTTGGATCTTTTCGATTTTAGATACCAGGCGATGATAATCAGTAGCGGGTGTCTACTGAAAACCAACTATCGTTGGTCACCTCTGGAATTCCAGTTCGCCTGGTATTTAAACCGAAAAATCTCTCAATTTGGCTACAAAATGCGCATTTTTGTGCAAAATTTTTGATCTTTCGATTTTGATACCAGGCGATGATAATCAGTAGCGGGTGTCTACTGAAAACCAACTAATCGTTGGTCACCTCCTGGAATTCCAGTTCGCCTGGTAGTTTAAACCGAAAAATCTCTAAATTTGGCTTACAAAATGCGCATTTTTGTGCAAAATTTTTGATTTTTTCGATTTTAGATACCAGGCGATGATAATCAGTAGCGGGTGTCTACTGAAAACCAACTTATCGTTGGTCACCTTCTGGAATTCCTTGTTCGCCTGGTAATTTAAACCGAAAAATCTCTCAATTTGGCATACAAAATGCGCATTTTTGTGCAAAATTTTTGGATCTTTCGATTTTAGATACCAGGCGATGATAATCAGTAGCGGGTCTACTGAAAACCAACTATCGTTGGTCACCTTCTGGAATTCTTGTTCGCCTGGTAGTTTAAACCGAAAAATATCTCAAAATGCGCATTTTTGTGCAAAATTTTTGGATCTTTTCGATTTTAGATACCAGGCGATGATAATCAGTAGCGGTGTCTACTGAAAACCAACTTATCGTTGTCACCTTCTGGAATTCCAGTTCGCCTGGTAGTTTAAACCGAAAAATCTCTCAATTTGGCTTACAAAATGCGCATTTTTTGCAAAATTTTTGGATTTTCGATTTTAGATACCAGGCGATGATAATCAGTAGCGGGTGTCTACTGAAAACCAACTTATCGTTGGTCACCTTCTGGAATTCTTGTTCGCCTGGTAATTTAAACCGAAAAATCTCTCAATTTGGCATACAAAATGCGCATTTTTGTGCAAAATTTTTGGATCTTTCGATTTTAGATACCAGGCGATGATAATCAGTAGCGGTGTCTACTGAAAACCAACTTATCGTTGGTCACCTTCTGGAATCCTTGTTCGCCTGGTAATTTAAACCGAAAAATCTCTCAATTTGGCCTACAAAATGCGCATTTTTGTGCAAAATTTTTGTATTTTCGATTTTAGATACCAGGCGATGATAATCAGTAGCGGTGTCTACTGAAAACCAACTATCGTTGGTCACCTCCTGGAATTCATTCGCCTGGTAGTTTAAACCGAAAAATCTCTCAATTTGGCTACAAAATGCGCATTTTTGTGCAAAATTTTTATTTTCGATTTTAGATACCAGGCGATGATAATCAGTAGCGGTGTCTACTGAAAACCAACTATCGTTGGTCACCTTCTGGAATTCTTGTTCGCCTGGTAATTTAAACCGAAAAATCTCTAATTTGGCTACAAAATGCGCATTTTTGTGCAAAATTTTTGGATTTTCGATTTTAGATACCAGGCGATGATAATCAGTAGCGGTGTCTACTGAAAACCAACTTATCGTTGGTCACCTTCTGGAATTCTTGTTCGCCTGGTAATTTAAACCGAAAAATCTCTCAATTTGGCATACAAAATGCGCATTTTTTGCAAAATTTTTGGATCTTTCGATTTTAGATACCAGGCGATGATAATCAGTAGCGGGTGTCTACTGAAAACCAACTATCGTTGGTCACTTCTGGAATTCGTTCGCCTGGTAATTTAAACCGAAAAATCTCTCAATTTGGCAAAAATGCGCATTTTTGTGCAAAATTTTTGGACTTTTCGATTTTAGATACCAGGCGATGATAATCAGTAGAGTTCGTCTACTGAAAACCAACTTATCGTTGGTCACCTTCCTTGTTCGCCTGGTAATTTAAACCGAAAAATCTCTCAATTTGGCATACAAAATGCGCATTTTTGTGCAAAATTTTTGGATCTTTCGATTTTAGATACCAGGCGATGATAATCAGTAGCGGTGTCTACTGAAAACCAACTTATCGTTGGTCACCTTCTGGAATTCCTTGTTCGCCTGGTATTTAAACCGAAAAATCTCTCAATTTGGCTACAAAATGCGCATTTTTGTGCAAAATTTTTGGATCTTTCGATTTTAGATACCAGGCGATGATAATCAGTAGCGGTGTCTACTGAAAACCAACTAATCGTTGGTCACCTTCTGGAATTCAGTTCGCCTGGTAGTTTAAACCGAAAAATCTCTCAATTTTGCTTACAAAATGCGCATTTTTGTGCAAAATTTTTGAATTTTTCGATTTTAGATACCAGGCGATGATAATCAGTAGAGTTCGTCTACTGAAAACCAACTTATCGTTGGTCACCTTCTGGAATCCTTGTTCGCCTGGTAATTTAAACCGAAAAATCTCTCAATTTGGCATACAAAATGCGCATTTTTGTGCAAAATTTTTGGATCTTTCGATTTTAGATACCAGGCGATGATAATCAGTAGCGGTGTCTACTGAAAACCAACTTATCGTTGGTCACCTCTGGAATTCGTTCGCCTGGTAGTTTAAACCGAAAAATCTCTCAATTTGGCTACAAAATGCGCATTTTTGTGCAAAATTTTTGGATTTTCGATTTTAGATACCAGGCGATGATAATCAGTAGCGGGTGTCTACTGAAAACCAACTATCGTTGGTCACCTCTGGAATTCCAGTTCGCCTGGTAGTTTAAACCGAAAAATTCTCAATTTGGCTACAAAATGCGCATTTTTGTGCAAAATTTTTATTTTCGATTTTAGATACCAGGCGATGATAATCAGTAGCGGGTGTCTACTGAAAACCAACTATCGTTGGTCACCTTCTGGAATTCTTGTTCGCCTGGTATTTAAACCGAAAATATCTCAATTTGGCTACAAAATGCGCATTTTTGTGCAAAATTTTTGGATTTTCGATTTTAGATACCAGGCGATGATAATCAGTAGCGGTGTCTACTGAAAACCAACTTATCGTTGGTCACCTTCTGGAATTCTTGTTCGCCTGGTAATTTAAACCGAAAAATCTCTAATTTGGCTACAAAATGCGCATTTTTGTGCAAAATTTTTGGATCTTTCGATTTTAGATACCAGGCGATGATAATCAGTAGCGGGTGTCTACTGAAAACCAACTATCGTTGGTCACCTTCTGGAATTCGTTCGCCTGGTATTTAAACCGAAAAATCTCTCAATTTGGCTCAAAATGCGCATTTTTGTGCAAAATTTTTATTTTCGATTTTAGATACCAGGCGATGATAATCAGTAGCGGTGTCTACTGAAAACCAACTTATCGTTGGTCACCTTCTGGAATTCTTGTTCGCCTGGTAATTTAAACCGAAAAATCTCTCAATTTGGCTACAAAATGCGCATTTTTGTGCAAAATTTTTGATTTTCGATTTTAGATACCAGGCGATGATAATCAGTAGCGGTGTCTACTGAAAACCAACTTATCGTTGGTCACCTTCTGGAATTCGTTCGCCTGGTATTTAAACCGAAAAATCTCTCAATTTGGCTACAAAATGCGCATTTTTGTGCAAAATTTTTGGATCTTTCGATTTTAGATACCAGGCGATGATAATCAGTAGCGGGTGTCTACTGAAAACCAACTTATCGTTGGTCACCTTCTGGAATTCCTTGTTCGCCTGGTAATTTAAACCGAAAAATCTCTCAATTTGGCATACAAATGCGCATTTTTGTGCAAAATTTTTGGATCTTTCGATTTTAGATACCAGGCGATGATAATCAGTAGCGGGTGTCTACTGAAAACCAACTTATCGTGTTCACTCTGGAATTCCGTTCGCCTGGTAGTTTAAACCGAAAAATCTCTCAATTTGGCTACAAAATGCGCATTTTTGTGCAAAATTTTTGGATTTTTCGATTTTAGATACCAGGCGATGATAATCAGTAGCGGGTGCTACTGAAAACCAACTATCGTTGGTCACCTTCTGGAATTCCTTGTTCGCCTGGTAATTTAAACCGAAAAATCTCTCAATTTGGCTACAAAATGCGCATTTTTGTGCAAAATTTTTGGATTTTTCGATTTTAGATACCAGGCGATGATAATCAGTAGCGGTGTCTACTGAAAACCAACTTATCGTTGGTCACCTTCTGGAATTCCTTGTTCGCGCATTGGAATTTAAACAAAAATCTTCAATTTGGCTATACAAATGCGCATTTTTGTGCAAAATTTTTGGATTTTCGATTTTAGATACCAGGCGATGATAATCAGTAGCGGGTGTCTACTGAAAACCAACTAATCGTTGGTCACCTTCTGGAATTCGTTCGCCTGGTATTTAAACCGAAAAATCTCTCAATTTGGCTACAAAATGCGCATTTTTGTGCAAAATTTTTGGATTTTCGATTTTAGATACCAGGCGATGATAATCAGTAGCGGTGTCTACTGAAAACCAACTTATCGTTGGTCACCTTTGGAATTCTTGTTCGCCTGGTAATTTAAACCGAAAAATCTCTCAATTTGGCATACAAAATGCGCATTTTTGTGCAAAATTTTTGGATTTTTCGATTTTAGATACCAGGCGATGATAATCAGTAGCGGGTGTCTACTGAAAACCAACTAATCGTTGGTCCAGTTTAAACCGAAAAATCTCTCAATTTGGCTACAAAAGCGCATTTTTGTGCAAAATTTTTGGATTTTTCGATTTTAGATACCAGGCGATGATAATCAGTAGCGGTGTCTACTGAAAACCAACTTATCGTTGGTCACCTTCTGGAATTCTTGTTCGCCTGGTAATTTAAACCAAAAATCAATTCTCAAAATGCGCATTTTTGTGCAAAATTTTTGGATCTTTCGATTTTAGATACCAGGCGATGATAATCAGTAGCGGGTGTCTACTGAAAACCAACATATCGTTGGTCACCTCCTGGAATTCCAGTTTGCCTGGTAGTTTAAACCGAAAAATCTCTCAATTTGGCATACAAAATGCGCATTTTTGTGCAAAATTTTTGGATCTTTCGATTTTAGATACCAGGCGATGATAATCAGTAGCGGGTGTCTACTGAAAACCAACTAATCGTTGGTCACCTTCTGGAATTCCAGTTCGCCTGGTAGTTTAAACCGAAAAATCTCTCAATTTGGCATACAAAATGCGCATTTTTGTGCAAAATTTTTGGACTTTCGATTTTAGATACCAGGCGATGATAATCAGTAGCGGTGTCTACTGAAAACCAACTAATCGTTGGTCACCTTCTGGAATTCCTTGTTCGCCTGGTAATTTAAACCGAAAAATCTCTCAATTTGGCATACAAAATGCGCATTTTTGTGCAAATTTTTGGATCTTTCGATTTTAGATACCAGGCGATGATAATCAGTAGCGGGTGTCTACTGAAAACCAACTATCGTTGGTCACCTTCTGGAATTCCGTTCGCCTGGTATTTAAACCGAAAAATCTCTCAATTTGGCTACAAAATGCGCATTTTTGTGCAAAATTTTTGGATTTTCGATTTTAGATACCAGGCGATGATAATCAGTAGCGGTGTCTACTGAAAACCAACTTATCGTTGGTCACCTCTGGAATTCTGTTCGCCTGGTAATTTAAACCGAAAAATCTCTCAATTTGGCATACAAAATGCGATTTTTTGTGCAAAATTTTTGGATCTTTCGATTTTAGATACCAGGCGATGATAATCAGTAGCGGTGTCTACTGAAAACCAACTAATCGTTGGTCACCTTCTGGAATTCCATGTTCGCCTGGTAGTTTAAACCGAAAAATCTCTCAATTTGCTACAAAATGCGCATTTTTGTGCAAAATTTTTATTTTTCGATTTTAGATACCAGGCGATGATAATCAGTAGCGGGTGTCTACTGAAAACCAACTAATCGTTGGTCACCTTCTGGAATTCCGTTCGCCTGGTAATTTAAACCGAAAAATCTCTCAATTTGGCTACAAAATGCGCATTTTTGTGCAAAATTTTTGGATCTTTCGATTTTAGATACCAGGCGATGATAATCAGTAGCGGTGTCTACTGAAAACCAACTTATCGTTGGTCACCTTCTGGAATTCTTGTTCGCCTGGTAATTTAAACCGAAAAATCTCTCAATTTGGCTAAAAATGCGCATTTTTGTGCAAAATTTTGGATTTTTCGATTTTAGATACCAGGCGATGATAATCAGTAGCGGTGTCTACTGAAAACCAACTTATCGTTGGTCACCTTCTGGAATTCCTTGTTCGCCTGGTAATTTAAACCGAAAAATCTCTCAATTTGGCTACAAAATGCGCATTTTTGTGCAAAATTTTTGGATCTTTCGATTTTAGATACCAGGCGATGATAATCAGTAGCGGTGTCTACTGAAAACCAACTATCGTTGGTCACCTCTGGAATTCGTTCGCCTGGTAAGTTTAAACCGAAAAATCTCTCAATTTGGCTACAAAATGCGCATTTTTGTGCAAAATTTTTGATTTTTCGATTTTAGATACCAGGCGATGATAATCAGTAGTCGGTGTCTACTGAAAACCAATCGTTGGTCACCTTCTGGAATTCGTTCGCCTGGTATTTAAACCGAAAATCTCTCAATTTGGCTACAAAATGCGCATTTTTGTGCAAAATTTTTATTTTCGATTTTAGATACCAGGCGATGATAATCAGTAGCGGGTGTCTACTGAAAACCAACTAATCGTTGGTCACCTCTGGAATTCGTTCGCCTGGTATTTAAACCGAAAAATCTTCAATTTGGCTACAAAATGCGCATTTTTGTGCAAAATTTTTGGATTTTTCGATTTTAGATACCAGGCGATGATAATCAGTAGCGGTGTCTACTGAAAACCAACTAATCGTTGGTCACCTTCTGGAATTCGTTCGCCTGGTAGTTTAAACCGAAAAATCTCTCAATTTGGCTACAAAATGCGCATTTTTGTGCAAAATTTTTGGATTTTCGATTTTAGATACCAGGCGATGATAATCAGTAGCGGTGTCTACTGAAAACCAACTAATCGTTGGTCACCTTCTGGAATTCGTTCGCCTGGTAGTTTAAACCGAAAAATCTCTCAATTTGGCTACAAATGCGCATTTTTGTGCAAAATTTTGGATTTTCGATTTTAGATACCAGGCGATGATAATCAGTAGCGGTGTCTACTGAAAACCAACTAATCGTTGGTCACCTTCTGGAATTCCTTAGTTCGCCTGGTAATTTAAACCGAAAAATCTCTCAATTTGGCATACAAAATGCGCATTTTTGTGCAAAATTTTTGGATCTTTCGATTTTAGATACCAGGCGATGATAATCAGTAGCGGTGTCTACTGAAACTTCGTTGACCTCTGGAATTCCGTTCGCCTGGTATTTAAACCGAAAAATCTCTCAATTTGGCTACAAAATGCGCATTTTTGTGCAAAATTTTTATTTTCGATTTTAGATACCAGGCGATGATAATCAGTAGCGGGTGTCTACTGAAAACCAACTTATCGTTGGTCACCTTCTGGAATTCCGTTCGCCTGGTAATTTAAACCGAAAATCTCTCAATTTGGCTACAAAATGCGCATTTTTGTGCAAAATTTTTGGATTTTCGATTTAGATACCAGGCGATGATAATCAGTAGCGGGTGTCTACTGAAAACCAACTAATCGTTGGTCACCTTCTGGAATTCTTGTTCGCCTGGTATTTAAACCGAAAAATCTCTCAATTTGGCTACAAATGCGCATTTTTGTGCAAAATTTTTGGATTTTTCGATTTTAGATACCAGGCGATGATAATCAGTAGCTGTCTCACTGAAAACCAACTTATCGTTGGTCACCTTCTGGAATTCTTGTTCGCCTGGTATTTAAACCGAAAAATCTCTCAATTTGGCTACAAAATGCGCATTTTTGTGCAAAATTTTTGGATTTTCGATTTTAGATACCAGGCGATGATAATCAGTAGCGGTGTCTACTGAAAACCAACTTATCGTTGGTCACCTCTGGAATTCGTTCGCCTGGTATTTAAACCGAAAAATCTCTCAATTTGGCTACAAAATGCGCATTTTTGTGCAAAATTTTTTATTTTCGATTTTAGATACCAGGCGATGATAATCAGTAGCGGGTGTCTACTGAAAACCAACTACGTTGTCACCTTCTGGAATTCCGTTCGCCTGGTAATTTAAACCGAAAAATCTCTCAATTTGGCTACAAAATGCGCATTTTTGTGCAAAATTTTTGATTTTCGATTTTAGATACCAGGCGATGATAATCAGTAGCGGGTGTCTACTGAAAACCAACTATCGTTGGTCACCTCTGGAATTCCGTTCGCCTGGTATTTAAACCGAAAAATCTTCAATTTGGCTACAAAATGCGCATTTTTGTGCAAAATTTTTGGATTTTCGATTTTAGATACCAGGCGATGATAATCAGTAGCGGGTGTCTACTGAAAACCAACTAATCGTTGGTCACCTTCTGGAATTCCTTTCGCCTGGTAGTTTAAACCGAAAAATCTCTCAATTTGGCTACAAAATGCGCATTTTTGTGCAAAATTTTTGGATTTTCGATTTTAGATACCAGGCGATGATAATCAGTAGCGGGTGTCTACTGAAAACCAACTATCGTTGGTCACCTTCTGGAATTCCAGTTCGCCTGGTATTTAAACCGAAAAATCTCTCAATTTGGCTACAAAATGCGCATTTTTGTGCAAAATTTTTGATTTTTGATTTTAGATACCAGGCGATGATAATCAGTAGCGGGTGTCTACTGAAAACCAACTAATCGTTGTCACCTCTGGAATTCAGTTCGCCTGGTAGTTTAAACCGAAAAATCTTCAATTTGGCTCAAAATGCGCATTTTTGTGCAAAATTTTTGATTTTCGATTTTAGATACCAGGCGATGATAATCAGTAGCGGTGTCTACTGAAAACCAACTTATCGTTGGTCACCTCTGGAATTCCTTGTTCGCCTGGTAATTTAAACCGAAAAATCTCTCAATTTGGCTACAAAATGCGCATTTTTGTGCAAAATTTTGGATTTTCGATTTTAGATACCAGGCGATGATAATCAGTAGCGGTGTCTACTGAAAACCAACTTATCGTTGGTCACCTTCGGAATTCCTTGTTCGCCTGGTAATTTAAACCGAAAAATCTCTCAATTTGGCATACAAAATGCGCATTTTTGTGCAAAATTTTTGGATTTTTCGATTTTAGATACCAGGCGATGATAATCAGTAGCGGTGTCTACTGAAAACCAACTTACGTTGGTCACCTTCTGGAATTCCGTTCGCCTGGTATTTAAACCGAAAAATCTCTCAATTTGGCTACAAAATGCGCATTTTTGTGCAAAATTTTTGATTTTCGATTTTAGATACCAGGCGATGATAATCAGTAGCGGGTGTCTACTGAAAACCAACTAATCGTTGGTCACCTTCTGGAATTCCAGTTCGCCTGGTATTTAAACCGAAAAATCTCTCATTTGGCTACAAAATGCGCATTTTTGTGCAAAATTTTTGGATTTTCGATTTTAGATACCAGGCGATGATAATCAGTAGCGGTGTCTACTGAAAACCAACTTATCGTTGGTCACCTCTGGAATTCCTTGTTCGCCTGGTATTTAAACCGAAAAATCTCAATTTGGCACAAAATGCGCATTTTTGTGCAAAATTTTTGGATTTTTCGATTTTAGATACCAGGCGATGATAATCAGTAGCGGTGTCTACTGAAAACCAACTTATCGTTGTCACCTTCTGGAATTCCTGTTCGCCTGGTAATTTAAACCGAAAAATCTCTCAATTTGGCTACAAAATGCGCATTTTTGTGCAAATTTTTGGATCTTTCGATTTTAGATACAGGCGATGATAATCAGTAGCGGGTGTCTACTGAAAACCAATTATCGTTGGTCACCTCCTGGAATTCAGTTCGCCTGGTAGTTTAAACGCGAAAATCTTCAATTTGCTACAAAATGCGCATTTTTGTGCAAATTTTTATTTTGATTTTAGATACCAGGCGATGATAATCAGTAGCGGGTGTCTACTGAAAACCAACTATCGTTGGTCACCTCCGGAATTCCGTTCGCCTGGTAATTTAAACCGAAAAATCTTCAATTTGGCTACAAAATGCGCATTTTTGTGCAAAATTTTTGGATTTTCGATTTTAGATACCAGGCGATGATAATCAGTAGCGGTGTCTACTGAAAACCAACTTATCGTTGGTCACCTTCTGGAATCTTGTTCGCCTGGTAATTTAAACCGAAAAATCTCTCAATTTGGCTACAAAATGCGCATTTTTGTGCAAAATTTTTGGATCTTTCGATTTTAGATACCAGGCGATGATAATCAGTAGCGGGTGTCTACTGAAAACCAACTTATCGTTGGTCACCTCTGGAATTCCGTTCGCCTGGTAGTTTAAACCGAAAAATCTCTCAATTTGGCTACAAAATGCGCATTTTTGTGCAAAATTTTTATTTTTCGATTTTAGATACCAGGCGATGATAATCAGTAGCGGGTTCTACTGAAAACCAACTAATCGTTGGTCACCTTCTGGAATTCCAGTTCGCCTGGTATTTAAACCGAAAAATCTCTAATTTGGCTTACAAAATGCGCATTTTTGTGCAAAATTTTTGGATTTTCGATTTTAGATACCAGGCGATGATAATCAGTAGCGGGTGTCTACTGAAAACCAACTATCGTTGGTCACCTTCTGGAATTCTTGTTCGCCTGGTAATTTAAACCGAAAAATCTCTCAATTTGGCTACAAAATGCGCATTTTTGTGCAAAATTTTTATTTTCGATTTTAGATACCAGGCGATGATAATCAGTAGGGTGTCTACTGAAAACCAACTTATCGTTGGTCACCTTCTGGAATTCCTTGTTCGCCTGGTAATTTAAACCGAAAAATCTCTCAATTTGGCATACAAAATGCGCATTTTTGTGCAAATTTTTGGATCTTTCGATTTTAGATACCAGGCGATGATAATCAGTAGCGGGTGTCTACTGAAAACCAACTATCGTTGGTCACCTTCTGGAATTCCTTGCGCCTGGTAATTTAAACCGAAAAATCTCTCATTTGGCTACAAAATGCGCATTTTTGTGCAAAATTTTTATTTTTCGATTTTAGATACCAGGCGATGATAATCAGTAGCGGGTGTCTACTGAAAACCAACTATCGTTGTCACCTCTGGAATTCATTCGCCTGGTAATTTAAACCGAAAATCTCTCAATTTGGCTACAAAATGCGCATTTTTGTGCAAAATTTTTGGATTTTCGATTTTAGATACCAGGCGATGATAATCAGTAGCGGTGCTACTGAAAACCAACTATCGTTGTCACCTTCTGGAATCTTGTTCGCCTGGTAATTTAAACCGAAAAATCTCTCATTTGGCATACAAAATGCGCATTTTTGTGCAAAATTTTTGGATCTTTGATTTTAGATACCAGGCGATGATAATCAGTAGCGGGTGTCTACTGAAAACCAACTATCGTTGTCACCTTCTGGAATTTTGTTCGCCTGGTAATTTAAACCGAAAAATCTCTCAATTTGGCTACAAAATGCGCATTTTTGTGCAAAATTTTTGGATCTTTCGATTTTAGATACCAGGCGATGATAATCAGTAGGGTGTCTACTGAAAACCAACTATCGTTGGTCACCTCTGGATCCTTTCGCCGGTAATTTAAACCGAAAAATCTCTAATTTGGCTACAAATGCGCATTTTTGTGCAAAATTTTTGGATTTTTCGATTTTAGATACCAGGCGATGATAATCAGTAGCGGTGTCTACTGAAAACCAACTTATCGTTGGTCACCTTCTGGAATTCTTGTTCGCCTGGTAATTTAAACCGAAAAATCTCTCAATTTGGCTACAAATGCGCATTTTTGTGCAAAATTTTTGATCTTTCGATTTAGATACCAGGCGATGATAATCAGTAGCGGGTGTCTACTGAAAACCAACTTATCGTTGTCACCTTCTGGAATTCCGTTCGCCTGGTAATTTAAACCGAAAAATCTCAATTTGGCTTACAAAATGCGCATTTTTGTGCAAAATTTTGGATTTTTCGATTTTAGATACCAGGCCGATGATAATCAGTAGCGGGTGTCTACTGAAAACCAACTTATCGTTGGTCACCTCTGGAATTCGTTCGCCTGGTATTTAAACCGAAAAATCTCTCAATTTGGCTACAAATGCGCATTTTTGTGCAAAATTTTTGGATCTTTCGATTTAGATACCAGGCGATGATAATCAGTAGCGGGTGTCTACTGAAAACCAACTTATCGTTGGTCACCTTCTGGAATTCTTGTTCGCCTGGTAATTTAAACCGAAAAATTCTCAATTTGGCTACAAAATGCCATTTTTGTGCAAAATTTTTGATTTTCGATTTTAAATACCAGGCGATGATAATCAGTAGCGGGTGTCTACTGAAAACCAACTTATCGTTGGTCACCTCCTGGAATTCCAGTTCGCCTGGTAGTTTAAACCGAAAAATCTCTCAATTTGGCATAAAAATGCGCATTTTTGTGCAAAATTTTTGGATCTTTCGATTTTAGATACCAGGCGATGATAATCAGTAGCGGTGTCTACTGAAACCAACTATCGTTGGTCACCTCCTGGAATTCCTTGTTCGCCTGGTAATTTAAACCGAAAAATCTCTCAATTTGGCTTACAAAATGCGCATTTTTGTGCAAAATTTTTGGATCTTTCGATTTTAGATACCAGGCGATGATAATCAGTAGAGTTCGTCTACTGAAAACCAACTTATCGTTGGTCACCTCTGGAATTCTGTTCGCCTGGTATTTAAACGCGAAAATCTCTCAATTTGGCTACAAAATGCGCATTTTTGTGCAAAATTTTTGGATCTTTCGATTTTAGATACCAGGCGATGATAATCAGTAGCGGTGTCTACTGAAAACCAACTAATCGTTGGTCACCTCTGGAATTCCGTTCGCCTGGTATTTAAACCGAAAAATTCTAATTTGGCTACAAAAGCGCATTTTTGTGCAAAATTTTTGAATTTTTCGATTTTAGATACCAGGCGATGATAATCAGTAGAGTTCGTCTACTGAAAACCAACTTATCGTTGGTCACCTTCTGGAATTCTTGTTCGCCTGGTAATTTAAACCGAAAAATCTCTCAATTTGGCATACAAAATGCGCATTTTTGTGCAAAATTTTTGGATCTTTCGATTTTAGATACCAGGCGATGATAATCAGTAGCGGGTGTCTACTGAAAACCAACTTATCGTTGGTCACCTCTGGAATTCGTTCGCCTGGTAATTTAAACCGAAAAATCTCTCAATTTGCTACAAAATGCGCATTTTTGTGCAAAATTTTTGGATTTTTCGATTTAGATACCAGGCGATGATAATCAGTAGCGGGTGTCTACTGAAAACCAACTATCGTTGTCACCTCTGGAATTCTGTTCGCCTGGTAATTTAACCGAAAAATCTCTCAATTTGGCTACAAAATGCGCATTTTTGTGCAAAATTTTGGATTTTCGATTTTAGATACCAGGCGATGATAATCAGTAGTTCGTCACTGAAACCAACTTAATCGTTGGTCACCTTCTGGAATTCCGTTCGCCTGGTAATTTAAACCGAAAAATCTCTCAATTTGGCATACAAAAGCGCATTTTTGTGCAAAATTTTTGGATTTTGATTTAGATACCAGGCGATGATAATCAGTAGCGGTGTCTACTGAAAACCAACTTATCGTTGGTCACTCTGGAATTCCGTTCGCCTGGTATTAAACCGAAAATTCTCAATTGGCATAAAAATGCGCATTTTTGTGCAAAATTTTTGGATCTTTCGATTTTAGATACCAGGGATGATAATCAGTAGCGGTGTCTACTGAAAACCAACTATCGTTGGTCACCTTCTGGAATTCTGTTCGCCTGGTAATTTAAACCGAAAAATCTCAATTTGGCTACAAAATGCGCATTTTTGTGCAAAATTTTTGATTTTCGATTTTAATACCAGGCGATGATAATCAGTAGCGGGTGTCTACTGAAAACCAACTTATCGTTGGTACCTTCTGGAATTCAGTTCGCCTGGTAATTTAAACGCGAAAAATCTCTCAATTTGGCTACAAAATGCGCATTTTTGTGCAAAATTTTTGGATCTTTCGATTTTAGATACCAGGCGATGATAATCAGTAGCGGTGTCTACTGAAAACCAACTATCGTTGGTCACCTCTGGAATTCTTGTTCGCCTGGTAATTTAAACCGAAAAATATCTAAATTTGGCTAACAAAATGCGCATTTTTGTGCAAAATTTTTGAATTTTTCGATTTTAGATACCAGGCGATGATAATCAGTAGGTCGTCTACTGAAAACCAACTATCGTTGGTCACCTTCTGGAATTCTTGTTCGCCTGGTAATTTAAACCGAAAAATCTCTCATTTGGCATACAAAATGCGCATTTTTGTGCAAAATTTTTGGATCTTTCGATTTTAGATACCAGGCGATGATAATCAGTAGCGGGTGTCTACTGAAAACCAACTTACGTTGGTCACCTTCGGAATTCTTGTTCGCCTGGTAATTTAAACCGAAAAATCTCTAATTTGGCTACAAAATGCGCATTTTTGTGCAAAATTTTTGGATTTTCGATTTAGATACCAGGCGATGATAATCAGTAGAGTTCGTCTACTGAAAACCAACTTATCGTTGGTCACCTTCTGGAATCCTTGTTCGCCTGGTAATTAAAACCGAAAAATATCTCAATTTGGCATACAAAATGCGCATTTTTGTGCAAAATTTTTGGATTTCGATTTAGATACAGGCGATGATAATCAGTAGCGGTGTCTACTGAAAACCAACTATCGTTGTCACCTCTGGAATTCCAGTTCGCTGGTAGTTTAAACCGAAAAATCTCTCAATTTGCTACAAAATGCGCATTTTTGTGCAAAATTTTTGGATTTTGATTTTAGATACCAGGCGATGATAATCAGTAGCGGGTGTCTACTGAAAACCAACTATCGTTTCACCTCTGGAATTCTTGTTCGCCTGGTAATTTAAAACCGAAAAATTCTAATTTGGCTAAAAATGCGCATTTTTGTGCAAAATTTTGATTTTCGATTTAGATACCAGGCGAATAATCAGTAGCGGTTGTCTACTGAAAACCAACTATCGTTGTCACCTCTGGAATCCTTGTTCGCCTGGTATTTAAACCGAAAAATTCTCAATTTGGCATACAAAATGCGCATTTTTGTGCAATTTTTGGATCTTTCGATTTTAGATACCAGGCGATGATAATCAGTCGGGTGTCTACTGAAAACCAACTAATCGTTGGTCACCTCCTGGAATTCCATTGTTCGCCTGGTAGTTTAAACCGAAAAATCTTCATTTGCTACAAAATGCGCATTTTGTGCAAAATTTTTAATTTTTCGATTTTAGATACAGGGATGATAATCAGTAGGGTGTCTACTGAAAAACCAACTATCGTTTGTCACTCCTGGAATTCCAGTTCGCCTGGTAGTTTAAACCGAAAAATCTCTCAATTTGGCTACAAAATGCGCATTTTTGTGCAAAATTTTTGGATTTTCGATTTTAGATACCAGGCGATGATAATCAGTAGCGGTGTCTACTGAAAACCAACTATCGTTGGTCACCTTCTGAATTCCGTTCGCCTGGTATTTAAACCGAAAAATCCTCATTTGCTACAAAATGCGCATTTTTGTGCAAAAATTTTTAATTTTTCGATTTTAGAATACCAGGGACGATGATAATCAGTAGCGGGTGTCTACTGAAAACCAACTTATCGTTGCACCTTCCTGGAATTCCAGTTCGCCTGTAGTTTAAACCGAAAAATCTCTCAATTTGCTTACAAATATCGCATTTTGTGCAAAATTTTTGATTTTTCGATTTTAGATACCAGGCGATGATAAATCAGTAGCGGGTGTCTACTGAAAACCAACTTATCGTTGGTCACCTTCTGGAATTCTTGTCGCCTGGTAATTTAAACCGAAAAATTCTCAATTTGGCTAACAAAATGCGCATTTTTGTGCAAAATTTTTGAATTTTTAGATTTTAGATACCAGGCGATGATAATCAGTAGGTCGTCTACTGAAACCAACTTATCGTTGTCACCTCTGGAATTCTTATTCGCCTGGTATTTAAACCGAAAAATCTCTCATTTGGCATACAAAATGCGCATTTTGTGGCAAATTTTTTGGATCTTTCGATTTAAGAATACCAGGCGATGATAATCAGTAGCGGTGTCTACTGAAAACCAACTTATCGTTGGTCACCCTGGAATTCCTTGTTCGCCTGGTAATTTAAACCGAAAAATCTAATTTGGCTACAAAATGCGCATTTTTGTGCAAAATTTTTG
>NW_022611342.1:0-44222 GCF_004382195.2 Drosophila sechellia
CAGGCGATGATAATCAGTAGCGGTGTTACTGAAAACCAACTATCGTTGGTCACCTTCTGGAATTCTTGTTCGCCTGGTAATTTAAACCAAAAAATCTCTCAATTTTGCTTACAAAATGCGCACTTTTGTGCAAAATTTTTGGATCTTTCGATTTTAGATACCAGGCGATGATAATCAGTAGCGGGTGTCTACTGAAAACCAACTAATCGTTGGTCACCTCCTGGAATTCCAGTTCGCCTGGTATTTAAACCGAAAAATCTCTCAATTTTGCTTACAAAATGCGCACTTTTGTGCAAAATTTTTGGATCTTTCGATTTTAGATACCAGGCGATGATAATCAGTAGCGGGTGTCTACTGAAAACCAACTATCGTTGGTCACCTCTGGAATTCTGTTCGCCTGGTAATTTAAACCGAAAATCTCTCAATTTGGCTACAAAAGCGCATTTTTGTGCAAAATTTTTGGATCTTTCGATTTTAGATACCAGGCGATGATAGACAGTAGCGGGTGTCTACTGAAAACCAACTTATCGTTGGTCACCTTCTGGAATTCTTGTTCGCCTGGTAATTTAAACCGAAAAATCTCTCAATTTGGCATACAAAATGCGCATTTTTGTGCAAAATTTTTGGATCTTTCGATTTTAGATACCAGGCATGATAATCAGTAGCTGGTGTCTACTGAAAACCAACTAATCGTTGGTCACCTTCTGGAATTCTTGTTCGCCTGGTAATTTAAACCGAAAAATCTCTCAATTTGGCATACAAAATGCGCATTTTTGTGCAAAATTTTTGGATTTTGATTTTAGATACCAGGCGATGATAATCAGTAGCGGTGTCTACTGAAAACCAACTAATCGTTGGTCACCTCTGGAATTCCGTTCGCCTGGTAGTTTAAACCGAAAAATCTCTCAATTTGGCTACAAAATGCGCATTTTTGTGCAAAATTTTTGGATCTTTCGATTTTAGATACCAGGCGATGATAATCAGTAGCGGTGTCTACTGAGAAACCACCTTAATTCTGTTGCGTAATTTAAACCGAAAATCTCTCAATTTGGCTACAAAATGCGCATTTTTGTGCAAAATTTTGGATCTTTCGATTTAGATACCAGGCGATGATAATCAGTAGCGGGTGTCTACTGAAAACCAACTATCGTTGGTCACCTTCTGGAATTCCTTGTTCGCCTGGTAATTTAAACCGAAAAATCTCTCAATTTGGCATACAAAATGCGCATTTTTGTGCAAAATTTTTGGATCTTTCGATTTTAGATACCAGGCGATGATAATCAGTAGCGGGTGTCTACTGAAAACCAACTATCGTTGGTCACCTTCTGGAATTCGTTCGCCTGGTAATTTAAACCGAAAAATCTCTCAATTTGGCATACAAAATGCGCATTTTTGTGCAAAATTTTTGGATTTTCGATTTTAGATACCAGGCGATGATACAGTAGCGGTGTCTACTGAAAACCAACTATCGTTGGTCACCTCTGGAATTCTTGTTCGCCTGGTAATTTAAACCGAAAAATCTTCAATTTGGCATACAAAATGCGCATTTTTGTGCAAAATTTTTGGATCTTTGATTTTAGATACCAGGCGATGATAATCAGTAGCGGGTTCTACTGAAAACCAACTTATCGTTGGTCACCTCTGGAATTCGTTCGCCTGGTAATTTAAACCGAAAAATCTCTCAATTTGGCTACAAAATGCGCATTTTTGTGCAAAATTTTTGGATCTTTCGATTTTAGATACCAGGCGATGATAATCAGTAGCGGGTGTCTACTGAAAACCAACTAATCGTTGGTCACCTTCTGGAATTCAGTTCGCCTGGTATTTAAACCGAAAATCTCTCAATTTGGCTACAAAATGCGCATTTTTGTGCAAAATTTTTGGATTCTTTCGATTTAGATACCAGGCGATGATAATCAGTAGCGGTGTCTACTGAAAACCAACTTACGTTGGTCACCTTCTGGAATTCTTGTTCGCCTGGTAATTTAAACCGAAAAATCTCTCAATTTGGCATACAAAAGCGCATTTTTGTGCAAAATTTTTGGATCTTTCGATTTTAGATACCAGGCGATGATAATCAGTAGCGGTGTCTACTGAAAACCAACTAATCGTTGGTCACCTCTGGAATTCTTGTTCGCCTGGTAATTTAAACCGAAAAATCTCTCAATTTGGCTACAAAATGCGCATTTTTGTGCAAAATTTTTGGATCTTTCGATTTTAGATACCAGGCGATGATAATCAGTAGCGGGTCTACTGAAAACCAACTAATCGTTGGTCACTTCTGGAATTCTTGTTCGCCTGGTAATTTAAACCGAAAAATCTCTCAATTTGGCTACAAAATGCGCATTTTTGTGCAAAATTTTTGGATCTTTCGATTTTAGATACCAGGCGATGATAATCAGTAGCGGTGTCTACTGAAAACCAACTTATCGTTGGTCACCTTCTGGAATTCTTGTTCGCCTGGTAATTTAAACCGAAAAATCTCTCAATTTGGCTACAAAATGCGCATTTTTGTGCAAAATTTTTGGATCTTTCGATTTTAGATACCAGGCGATGATAATCAGTAGCGGTGTCTACTGAAAACCAACTAATCGTTGGTCACCTTCTGGAATTCTTGTTCGCCTGGTAATTTAAACCGAAAAATCTCTCAATTTGGCATACAAAATGCGCATTTTTGTGCAAAATTTTTGGATCTTTCGATTTTAGATACCAGGCGATGATAATCAGTAGCGGTGTCTACTGAAAACCAACTTATCGTTGGTCACCTTCTGGAATTCTTTTCGCCTGGTAATTTAAACCGAAAAATCTTCAATTTGGCATACAAAATGCGCATTTTGTGCAAAATTTTTGGATCTTTCGATTTTAGATACCAGGCGATGATAATCAGTAGCGGTGTCTACTGAAAACCAACTAATCGTTGGTCACCTTCTGGAATTCCAGTTCGCCTGGTAGTTTAAACCGAAAAATCTCTCAATTTGGCATACAAAATGCGCATTTTTGTGCAAAATTTTGGATTTTGATTTTAGATACCAGGCGATGATAATCAGTAGCGGGTGTCTACTGAAAACCAACTTATCGTTGGTCACCTTCTGGAATTCTTGTTCGCCTGGTAATTTAAACCGAAAAATCTCTCAATTTGGCTACAAAATGCGCATTTTTGTGCAAAATTTTTGGATTTTTCGATTTTAGATACCAGGCGATGATAATCAGTAGCGGTGTCTACTGAAAACCAACTATCGTTGGTCACCTTCTGGAATTCCTGTTCGCCTGGTAATTTAAACCGAAAAATCTCTCAATTTGGCTACAAAATGCGCATTTTTGTGCAAAATTTTTGGATCTTTCGATTTTAGATACCAGGCGATGATAATCAGTAGCGGTGTCTACTGAAAACCATTAATCGTTGGTCACCTTCTGGAATTCCTTGTTCGCCTGGTAATTTAAACCGAAAAATCTCTCAATTTGGCTACAAAATGCGCATTTTTGTGCAAAATTTTTGGATTTTGATTTAGATACCAGGCGATGATAATCAGTAGCGGGTGTCTACTGAAAACCAACTATCGTTGGTCACCTTCTGGAATTCGTTCGCCTGGTAATTTAAACCGAAAAATCTCTCAATTTGGCTACAAAATGCGCATTTTTGTGCAAAATTTTTGGATCTTTCGATTTTAGATACCAGGCGATGATAATCAGTAGCGGGTGCTACTGAAAACCAACTTATCGGTTGGTGAATTTAAACCGAAAAATCTCTCAATTTGGCTACAAAATGCGCATTTTTGTGCAAAATTTTGGATCTTTCGATTTTAGATACCAGGCGATGATAATCAGTAGCGGGTGTCTACTGAAAACCAACTAATCGTTGGTCACCTTCTGGAATTCTGTTCGCCTGGTATTTAAACCGAAAAATCTCTCAATTTGGCATACAAAATGCGCATTTTTGTGCAAAATTTTTGGATCTTTCGATTTTAGATACCAGGCGATGATAATCAGTAGCGGTGTCTACTGAAACCGATAACTTGACTTCGGATTCGTGTAATTTAAACCGAAAAATCTCTCAATTTGGCTACAAAATGCGCATTTTTGTGCAAAATTTTTGATTTTCGATTTTAGATACCAGGCGATGATAATCAGTAGCGGTGTCTACTGAAAACCAACTTATCGTTGGTCACCTTCTGGAATTCCTGTTCGCCTGGTATTTAAACCGAAAAATCTCTCAATTTGGCTACAAATGCGCATTTTTGTGCAAAATTTTTGGATCTTTCGATTTTAGATACCAGGCGATGATAATCAGTAGCGGGTGTCTACTGAAAACCAACTTATCGTTGGTCACCTCGGAATTCTTGTTCGCCTGGTATTTAAACCGAAAAATCTCTCAATTTGGCTACAAAATGCGCATTTTTGTGCAAAATTTTTGGATTTTCGATTTTAGATACCAGGCGATGATAATCAGTAGCGGTGTCTACTGAAAACCAACTAATCGTTGGTCACCTTCTGGAATTCTTGTTCGCCTGGTAATTTAAACCGAAAAATCTCTCATTTGGCATACAAAATGCGCATTTTTGTGCAAAATTTTTGGATCTTTCGATTTTAGATACCAGGCGATGATAATCAGTAGCGGGTGTCTACTGAAAACCAACTTATCGTTGGTCACCTCTGGAATTCCTGTTCGCCTGGTAATTTAAACCGAAAATCTCTCAATTTGGCTACAAAATGCGCATTTTTGTGCAAAATTTTTGGATTTTCGATTTTAGATACCAGGCGATGATAATCAGTAGCGGGTGTCTACTGAAAACCAACTTATCGTTGGTCACCTTCTGGAATTCTTGTTCGCCTGGTAATTTAAACCGAAAAATCTCTCAATTTGGCATACAAAATGCGCATTTTTGTGCAAAATTTTTGGATCTTTCGATTTTAGATACCAGGCGATGATAATCAGTAGCGGGTCTACTGAAAACCAACTTAATCGTTGGTGAATTTAAACCGAAAAATCTCTCAATTTGGCTACAAAATGCGCATTTTTGTGCAAAATTTTTGATTTTCGATTTTAGATACCAGGCGATGATAATCAGTAGCGGGTGTCTACTGAAAACCAACTATCGTTGGTCACCTTCTGGAATTCCAGTTCGCCTGGTATTTAAACCGAAAAATCTCTCATTTGGCTACAAATGCGCATTTTTGTGCAAAATTTTTGGATCTTTCGATTTTAGATACCAGGCGATGATAATCAGTAGCGGTGTCTACTGAAAACCAACTATCGTTGGTCACCTCTGGAATTCCGTTCGCCTGGTATTTAAACCGAAAAATCTCTCAATTTGGCTACAAAATGCGCATTTTTGTGCAAAATTTTTGGATCTTTCGATTTAGATACCAGGCGATGATAATCAGTAGCGGGTGTCTACTGAACAACCAACTAATCGTTGGTAATTTAAACCGAAAAATCTCTCAATTTGGGCTACAAAATGCGCATTTTTATGCAAAATTTTTGGATCTTTCGATTTTAGATACCAGGCGATGATAATCAGTAGCGGGTGTCTACTGAAAACCAACTATCGTTGGTCACCTTCTGGAATTCTGTTCGCCTGGTAATTTAAACCAAAAAATCTCTCAATTTGGCTACAAAATGCGCATTTTTGTGCAAAATTTTTGGATCTTTCGATTTTAGATACCAGGCGATGATAATCAGTAGCGGGTTCTACTGAAAACCAACTAATCGTTGGTCACCTTCTGGAATTCCGTTCGCCTGGTAATTTAAACCGAAAAATCTCTAATTTGGCTACAAAATGCGCATTTTTGTGCAAAATTTTTGGATCTTTCGATTTTAGATACCAGGCGATGATAATCAGTAGCGGCTGTCTACTGAAAACCAACTTATCGTTGGTCACCTTCTGGAATTCTTGTTCGCCTGGTAATTTAAACCGAAAAATTCTCAATTTGGCATACAAAATGCGCATTTTTGTGCAAAATTTTTGGATTTTCGATTTTAGATACCAGGCGATGATAATCAGTAGCGGTGTCTACTGAAAACCAACTTATCGTTGGTCACCTTCTGGAATTCTTGTTCGCCTGGTAATTTAAACCGAAAAATCTCTCAATTTGGCTACAAAATGCGCATTTTTGTGCAAAATTTTTGGATTTTCGATTTTAGATACCAGGCGATGATAATCAGTAGCGGTGTCTACTGAAAACCAACTTATCGTTGGTCACCTTCGGAATCCTTGTTCGCCTGGTAATTTAAACCGAAAAATCTCTCAATTTGGCTACAAAATGCGCATTTTTGTGCAAAATTTTTGGATTTTCGATTTTAGATACCAGGCGATGATAATCAGTAGCGGGTGTCTACTGAAAACCAACTAATCGTTGGTCACCTTCTGGAATTCTTGTTCGCCTGGTAATTTAAACCGAAAAATCTCTCAATTTGGCATACAAAATGCGCATTTTTGTGCAAAATTTTTGGATCTTTCGATTTTAGATACCAGGCGATGATAATCAGTAGCGGGTCTACTGAAAACCAACTTAATCGTTGGTCACCTTCTGGAATTCGTTCGCCTGGTATTTAAACCGAAAAATCTCTCAATTTGGCTACAAAATGCGCATTTTTGTGCAAAATTTTTGGATTTTCGATTTTAGATACCAGGCGATGATAATCAGTAGCGGGTGTCTACTGAAAACCAACTATCGTTGGTCACCTTCTGGAATTCTGTTCGCCTGGTAATTTAAACCGAAAAATCTCTCAATTTGGCATACAAAATGCGCATTTTTGTGCAAAATTTTTGGATTTTCGATTTTAGATACCAGGCGATGATAATCAGTAGCGGTGTCTACTGAAAACCAACTATCGTTGGTCACCTTCTGGAATTCCGTTCGCCTGGTAATTTAAACCGAAAAATCTCTCAATTTGGTACAAAATGCGCATTTTTGTGCAAAATTTTTGGATCTTTCGATTTTAGATACCAGGCGATGATAATCAGTAGCGGTGTCTACTGAATTAACCTTATCGTTGTAATTTAAACCGAAAAACTCTCAATTTGCATACAAAATGCGCAATTTTGTGCAAAATTTTTGATCTTTCGATTTTAGATACCAGGCGATGATAATCAGTAGCGGGTCTACTGAAAACCAACTATCGTTGGTCACCTTCTGGAATTCGTTCGCCTGGTATTTAAACCGAAAAATCTCTCAATTTGGCTACAAAATGCGCATTTTTGTGCAAAATTTTTGGATTTTTCGATTTTAGATACCAGGCGATGATAATCAGTAGCGGGTGTCTACTGAAAACCAACTAATCGTTGGTCACCTTCTGGAATTCTTGTTCGCCTGGTAATTTAAACCGAAAAATCTCTCAATTTGGCATACAAAATGCGCATTTTTGTGCAAAATTTTTGGATCTTTGATTTTAGATACAGGCGATGATAATCAGTAGCGGGTCTACTGAAAACCAACTAATCGTTGGTCACCTCTGGAATTTCGTTCGCCTGGTAATTTAAACCGAAAAATCTCTCAATTTGGCTACAAAATGCGCATTTTTGTGCAAAATTTTTGGATCTTTCGATTTTAGATACCAGGCGATGATAATCAGTAGCGGGTGTCTACTGAAAACCAACTATCGTTGGTCACCTTCTGGAATTCGTTCGCCTGGTATTTAAACCGAAAAATCTCTCAATTTGGCTACAAAATGCGCATTTTTGTGCAAAATTTTTGGATTTTCGATTTTAGATACCAGGCGATGATAATCAGTAGCGGGTGTCTACTGAAAACCAACTTATCGTTGGTCACCTTCTGGAATTCTTGTTCGCCTGGTAATTTAAACCGAAAAATCTCTCAATTTGGCATACAAAATGCGCATTTTTGTGCAAAATTTTTGGATCTTTCGATTTTAGATACCAGGCGATGATAATCAGTAGCGGTGTCTACTGAAAACCAACTATCGTTGGTCACCTTCTGGAATTCTTGTTCGCCTGGTAATTTAAACCGAAAAATCTCTCAATTTGGCATACAAAATGCGCATTTTTGTGCAAAATTTTTGGATTTTGATTTTAGATACCAGGCGATGATAATCAGTAGCGGGTGTCTACTGAAAACCAACTTATCGTTGGTCACCTTCTGGAATTCTTGTTCGCCTGGTAATTTAAACCGAAAAATCTCTCAATTTGGCATACAAAATGCGCATTTTTGTGCAAAATTTTTGGATCTTTCGATTTTAGATACCAGGCGATGATAATCAGTAGCGGGTGTCTACTGAAAACCAACTATCGTTGGTCACCTTCTGGAATTCCGTTCGCCTGGTAATTTAAACCGAAAAATCTCTCAATTTGGCTACAAAATGCGCATTTTTGTGCAAAATTTTTGGATCTTTCGATTTTAGATACCAGGCGATGATAATCAGTAGCGGTGTCTACTGAAAACCAACTAATCGTTGGTCACCTTCTGGAATTCTTGTTCGCCTGGTATTTAAACCGAAAAATCTCTCAATTTGGCATACAAAATGCGCATTTTTGTGCAAAATTTTTGGATTTTCGATTTTAGATACCAGGCGATGATAATCAGTAGCGGGTGTCTACTGAAAACCAACTAATCGTTGGTCACCTTCTGGAATTCTTGTTCGCCTGGTAATTTAAACCGAAAAATCTCTCAATTTGGCTACAAAATGCGCATTTTTGTGCAAAATTTTTGGATCTTTCGATTTTAGATACCAGGCGATGATAATCAGTAGCGGTGTCTACTGAAAACCAACTATCGTTGGTCACCTTCTGGAATTCTTGTTCGCCTGGTAATTTAAACCGAAAAATCTCTCAATTTGGCATACAAAATGCGCATTTTTGTGCAAAATTTTGGATTTTGATTTTAGATACCAGGCGATGATAATCAGTAGCGGGTGTCTACTGAAAACCAACTAATCGTTGGTCACCTCCTGGAATTCCAGTTCGCCTGGTAATTTAAACCGAAAAATCTCTCAATTTGGCTTACAAAATGCGCATTTTTGTGCAAAATTTTTGGATCTTTCGATTTTAGATACCAGGCGATGATAATCAGTAGCGGGTGTCTACTGAAAACCAACTATCGTTGGTCACCTTCTGGAATTCCGTTCGCCTGGTAATTTAAACCGAAAAATCTCTCAATTTGGCTACAAAATGCGCATTTTTGTGCAAAATTTTTGGATTTTCGATTTTAGATACCAGGCGATGATAATCAGTAGCGGTGTCTACTGAAAACCAACTATCGTTGGTCACCTTCTGGAATTCTTGTTCGCCTGGTAATTTAAACCGAAAAATCTCTCAATTTGGCATACAAAATGCGCATTTTTGTGCAAAATTTTTGGATCTTTCGATTTTAGATACCAGGCGATGATAATCAGTAGCGGTGTCTACTGAAAACCAACTATCGTTGGTCACCTTCTGGAATTCTTGTTCGCCTGGTAATTTAAACCGAAAAATCTCTCAATTTGGCATAAAATGCGCATTTTTGTGCAAAATTTTTGGATTTTATTTTAGATACCAGGCGATGATAATCAGTAGCGGGTGTCTACTGAAAACCAACTTATCGTTGGTCACCTTCTGGAATTCTTGTTCGCCTGGTAATTTAAACCGAAAAATCTCTCAATTTGGCATACAAAATGCGCATTTTTGTGCAAAATTTTTGGATCTTTCGATTTTAGATACCAGGCGATGATAATCAGTAGCGGGTCTCCTGAAAACCAACTTATCGTTGGTCACCTTCTGGAATTCTTGTTCGCCTGGTAATTTAAACCGAAAAATCTCTCAATTTGGCATACAAAATGCGCGTTTTGCGCAAAATTTTTGGATCTTTGATTTTAGATACCAGGCGATGATAATCAGTAGCGGGTGTCTACTGAAAACCAACTATCGTTGGTCACCTTCTGGAATTCGTTCGCCTGGTATTTAAACCGAAAAATCTCTCAATTTGGCTTACAAAATGCGCATTTTTGTGCAAAATTTTTGGATCTTTCGATTTTAGATACCAGGCGATGATAATCAGTAGCGGGTGTCTACTGAAAACCAACTTATCGTAGGTAATTTAAACCGAAAAATCTCTCAATTTGGCCTACAAAATGCGCATTTTTGTGCAAAATTTTTGGATCTTTCGATTTTAGATACCAGGCGATGATAATCAGTAGCGGGTGTCTACTGAAAACCAACTAATCGTTGGTCACCTTCTGGAATTCTAGTTCGCCTGGTAATTTAAACCGAAAAATCTCCCAATTTGGCATCAAAATGCGCATTTTTGTGCAAAATTTTTGGATCTTTCGATTTTAGATACCAGGCTGATAATCAGTAGCGGTGTCTACTGAAAACCAACTATCGTTGGTCACCTTCTGGAATTCGTTCGCCTGGTAATTTAAACCGAAAAATCTCTCAATTTGGCTACAAAATGCGCATTTTTGTGCAAAATTTTTGGATTTTCGATTTTAGATACCAGGCGATGATAATCAGTAGCGGTGTCTACTGAAAACCAACTAATCGTTGGTCACCTTCTGGAATTCTTGTTCGCCTGGTAATTTAAACCGAAAAATCTCTCAATTTGGCATACAAAATGCGCATTTTTGTGCAAAATTTTTGGATCTTTCGATTTTAGATACCAGGCGATGATAATCAGTAGCGGTGTCTACTGAAAACCACTATCGTTGGTCACCTCGGAATTCTTTTGCCTGGTAATTTAAACCGAAAAATCTCTCAATTTGGCTACAAAATGCGCATTTTTGTGCAAAATTTTTGGATCTTTCGATTTTAGATACCAGGCGATGATAATCAGTAGCTGGTGTCTACTGAAAACCAACTAATCGTTGGTCACCTTCTGGAATTCTTGTTCGTTCGCCTGGTAATTTAAACCGAAAAATCTCTCAATTTGGCATACAAAATGCGCATTTTTGTGCAAAATTTTTGGATCTTTCGATTTTAGATACCAGGCGATGATAATCAGTAGCGGTGTCTACTGAAAACCAACTATCGTTGGTCACCTTCTGGAATTCTTGTTCGCCTGGTAATTTAAACCGAAAAATCTCTCAATTTGGCATACAAAATGCGCATTTTTGTGCAAAATTTTTGGATTTTTAGATTTTAGATACCAGGCGATGATAATCAGTAGCGGGTGTCTACTGAAAACCAACTAATCGTTGGTCACCTTCTGGAATTCGTTCGCCTGGTATTTAAACCGAAAAATCTCTCAATTTGGCTACAAAATGCGCATTTTTGTGCAAAATTTTTGGATTTTCGATTTTAGATACCAGGCGATGATAATCAGTAGCTGGTGTCTACTGAAAACCAACTAATCGTTGGTCACCTTCTGGAATTCCAGTTCGCCTGGTAATTTAAACCGAAAAATCTCTCAATTTGGCATACAAAATGCGCATTTTTGTGCAAAATTTTTGGATCTTTCGATTTTAGATACCAGGCGATGATAATCAGTAGCGGGTGTCTACTGAACACCAACTTATCGTTGGTAATTTAAACCGAAAAATCTCTCAATTTGGCATACAAAATGCGCATTTTTGTGCAAAATTTTTGGATCTTTCGATTTTAGATACCAGGCGATGATAATCAGTAGCGGGTGTCTACTGAACACCAACTTATCGTTGGTCACCTTCTGGAATTCTAGTTCGCCTGGTAATTTAAACCGAAAAATCTCTCAATTTGGCTACAAAATGCGCATTTTTGTGCAAAATTTTTGGATCTTTCGATTTTAGATACCAGGCGATGATAATCAGTAGCGGTGTCTACTGAAAACCAACTATCGTTGGTCACCTTCTGAAATTCTGTTTCGCCTGGTAATTTAAACCGAAAAATCTCTCAATTTGGCCTACAAAATGCGCATTTTTGTGCAAAATTTTTGGATTTTTCGATTTTAGATACCAGGCGATGATAATCAGTAGCGGGTGTCTACTGAAAACCAACTATCGTTGGTCACCTTCTGGAATTCTTGTTCGCCTGGTAATTTAAACCGAAAAATCTCTCAATTTGGCATACAAAATGCGCATTTTTGTGCAAAATTTTTGGATCTTTCGATTTTAGATACCAGGCGATGATAATCAGTAGCGGTGTCTACTGAAAACCAACTTGATCTGTTCGGGTAATTTAAACCGAAAAATCTCTCAATTTGGCTACAAAATGCGCATTTTTGTGCAAAATTTTTGGATTTTCGATTTTAGATACCAGGCGATGATAATCAGTAGCGGGTTCTACTGAAAACCAACTAATCGTTGGTCACCTTCTGGAATTCGTTCGCCTGGTAATTTAAACCGAAAAATCTCTCAATTTGGCATACAAAATGCGCATTTTTGTGCAAAATTTTTGGATTTTCGATTTTAGATACCAGGCGATGATAATCAGTAGCGGGTTCTACTGAAAACCAACTAATCGTTGGTCACCTTCTGGAATTCGTTCGCCTGGTATTTAAACCGAAAAATCTCTCAATTTGGCTACAAAATGCGCATTTTTGTGCAAAATTTTTGGATCTTTTCGATTTTAGATACCAGGCGATGATAATCAGTAGCGGTGTCTACTGAAAACCAACTATCGTTGGTCACCTTCTGGAATTCTTCGCCTGGTAATTTAAACCGAAAAATTCTCAATTTGGCTACAAAATGCGCATTTTTGTGCAAAATTTTTGGATCTTTCGATTTTAGATACCAGGCGATGATAATCAGTAGCGGGTGTCTACTGAAAACCAACTTATCGTTGGTCACCTTCTGGAATTCTTTTCGCCTGGTAATTTAAACCGAAAAATCTCTCAATTTGGCATACAAAATGCGCATTTTTGTGCAAAATTTTTGGATCTTTCGATTTTAGATACCAGGCGATGATAATCAGTAGCGGTGTCTACTGAAAACCAACTTATCGTTGGTCACCTTCTGGAATTCTTGTTCGCCTGGTAATTTAAACCGAAAAATCTCTCAATTTGGCATACAAAATGCGCATTTTTGTGCAAAATTTTTGGATCTTTCGATTTTAGATACCAGGCGATGATAATCAGTAGCGGTGTCTACTGAAAACCAACTATCGTTGGTCACCTTCTGGAATTCTGTTCGCCTGGTAATTTAAACCGAAAAATCTCTCAATTTGGCTACAAAATGCGCATTTTTGTGCAAAATTTTGGATTTTCGATTTTAGATACCAGGCGATGATAATCAGTAGCGGTGTCTACTGAAAACCAACTTATCGTTGGTCACCTTCTGGAATTCTTGTTCGCCTGGTAATTTAAACCGAAAAATCTCTCAATTTGGCATACAAAATGCGCATTTTTGTGCAAAATTTTTGGATTTTGATTTTAGATACCAGGCGATGATAATCAGTAGCGGTGTCTACTGAAAACCAACTATCGTTGGTCACCTTCTGGAATTCTGTTCGCCTGGTAATTTAAACCGAAAAATCTCTCAATTTGGCATACAAAATGCGCATTTTTGTGCAAAATTTTTGGATCTTTCGATTTTAGATACCAGGCGATGATAATCAGTAGCGGTGTCTACTGAAAACCAACTATCGTTGGTCACCTTCTGGAATTCTGTTCGCCTGGTATTTAAACCGAAAAATCTTCAATTTGGCATACAAAATGCGCATTTTTGTGCAAAATTTTTGGATTTTTGATTTTAGATACCAGGCGATGATAATCAGTAGCGGGTGTCTACTGAAAACCAACTAATCGTTGGTCACCTTCTGGAATTCGTTCGCCTGGTAATTTAAACCGAAAAATCTCTCAATTTGGCTACAAAATGCGCATTTTTGTGCAAAATTTTTGGATCTTTCGATTTTAGATACCAGGCGATGATAATCAGTAGCGGTGTCTACTGAAACCACCAACTTATCGTTATTCGGTAATTTAAACCGAAAAATCTCTCAATTTGGCTACAAAATGCGCATTTTTGTGCAAAATTTTTATTTTCGATTTTAGATACCAGGCGATGATAATCAGTAGCGGGTGTCTACTGAAAACCAACTTATCGTTGGTCACCTTCTGGAATTCTTCGCCTGGTAATTTAAACCGAAAAATCTCTCAATTTGGCTACAAAATGCGCATTTTTGTGCAAAATTTTTGGATTTTCGATTTTAGATACCAGGCGATGATAATCAGTAGCGGGTGTCTACTGAAAACCAACTAATCGTTGGTCACCTTCTGGAATTCCGTTCGCCTGGTAATTTAAACCGAAAAATCTCTCAATTTGGCTACAAAATGCGCATTTTTGTGCAAAATTTTTGGATCTTTCGATTTTAGATACCAGGCGATGATAATCAGTAGCGGTGTCTACTGAAAACCAACTAATCGTTGGTCACCTTCTGGAATTCTTGTTCGCCTGGTAATTTAAACCGAAAAATCTCTCAATTTGGCATACAAAATGCGCATTTTTGTGCAAAATTTTTGGATTTTCGATTTTAGATACCAGGCGATGATAATCAGTAGCGGTGTCTACTGAAAACCAACTAATCGTTGGTCACCTTCTGGAATTCTTGTTCGCCTGGTAATTTAAACCGAAAAATCTCTCAATTTGGCTACAAAATGCGCATTTTTGTGCAAAATTTTTGGATTTTCGATTTTAGATACCAGGCGATGATAATCAGTAGCGGGTGTCTACTGAAAACCTATATCGTTGGTCACCTTCTGGAATTCTTGTTCGCCTGGTAATTTAAACCGAAAAATCTCTCAATTTGGCATACAAAATGCGCATTTTTGTGCAAAATTTTTGGATCTTTCGATTTTAGATACCAGGCGATGATAATCAGTAGCGGGTGTCTACTGAAAACCAACTAATCGTTGGTCACCTTCTGGAATTCTTGTTCGCCTGGTAATTTAAACCGAAAAATCTCTCAATTTGGCAAAAATGCGCATTTTTGTGCAAAATTTTTGGATCTTTCGATTTTAGATACCAGGCGATGATAATCAGTAGCGGGTGTCTACTGAAAACCAACTATCGTTGGTCACCTTCTGGAATTCTTGTTCGTCGCTGGTAATTTAAACCGAAAAATCTCTCAATTTGGCTACAAAATGCGCATTTTTGTGCAAAATTTTTGGATTTTCGATTTTAGATACCAGGCGATGATAATCAGTAGCTGTCTACTGAAAACCAACTATCGTTGGTCACCTTCTGGAATTCTAGTTCGCCTGGTATTTTAAACCGAAAAATCTCTCAATTTGGCATACAAATGCGCATTTTTGTGCAAAATTTTTGGATCTTTCGATTTTAGATACCAGGCGATGATAATCAGTAGCGGGTGTCTACTGAAAACCAACTAATCGTTGGTCACCTTCTGGAATTCTTGTTCGCCTGGTAATTTAAACCGAAAAATCTCTCAATTTGGCATACAAAATGCGCATTTTTGTGCAAAATTTTTGGATCTTTCGATTTTAGATACCAGGCGATGATAATCAGTAGCGGGTGTCTACTGAAAACCAACTAATCGTTGGTCACCTTCTGGAATTCGTTCGCCTGGTAATTTAAACCGAAAAATCTATCAATTTGGCATACAAAATGCGCATTTTTGTGCAAAATCTTTGGATTTTTAGATTTTAGATACCAGGCGATGATAATCAGTAGCGGGTGTCTACTGAAAACCAACTAATCGTTAGTCACCTTCTGGAATTCTTGTTCGCCTGGTAATTTAAACCGAAAAATCTCTCAATTTGGCTATACAAAATGCGCATTTTTGTGCAAAATTTTTGGATTTTTAGATTTTAGATACCAGGCGATGATAATCAGTAGCGGTGTCTACTGAAAACCAACTATCGTTGGTCACCTTTGGAATTCGTTCGCCTGGTAATTTAAACCGAAAAATCTCTCAATTTGGCTTACAAAATGCACATTTTTGTGCAAAATTTTTGGATCTTTCGATTTTAGATACCAGGCGATGATAATCAGTAGCGGGTGTCTACTGTAGATTAACTTATCGTTGGTAATTTAAACCGAAAAATCTCTCAATTTGGCTACAAAATGCGCATTTTTGTGCAAAATTTTTGGATTTTTCGATTTTAGATACCAGGCGATGATAATCAGTAGCTGGTGTCTACTGAAAACCAACTAATCGTTGGTCACCTTCTGGAATTCTAGTTCGCCTGGTAATTTAAACCGAAAAATCTCCCAATTTGGCATACAAAATGCGCATTTTTGTGCAAAATTTTTGGATCTTTCGATTTTAGATACCAGGCGATGATAATCAGTAGCGGGTGTCTACTGAAAACCAACTAATCGTTGGTCACCTTCTGGAATTCTTGTTCGCCTGGTAATTTAAACCGAAAAATCTCCCAATTTGGCATACAAAATGCGCATTTTTGTGCAAAATTTTTGGATTTTCGATTTTAGATACCAGGCGATGATAATCAGTAGCGGGTGTCTACTGAAAACCAACTAATCGTTGGTCACCTTCTGGAATTCTTGTTCGCCTGGTAATTTAAACCGAAAAATCTCTCAATTTGGCATACAAAATGCGCATTTTTGTGCAAAATTTTTGGATCTTTCGATTTTAGATACCAGGCGATGATAATCAGTAGCGGGTGTCTACTGAAAACCAACTAATCGTTGGTCACCTTCTGGAATTCCGTTCGCCTGGTAGTTTAAACCGAAAAATCTCTCAATTTGGCTACAAAATGCGCATTTTTGTGCAAAATTTTTGGATCTTTCGATTTTAGATACCAGGCGATGATAATCAGTAGCGGGTGTCTACTGAAAACCAACTATCGTTGGTCACCTTCTGGAATTCTTGTTCGCCTGGTAATTTAAACCAAAAAATTCTCAATTTGGCATACAAAATGCGCATTTTTGTGCAAAATTTTTGGATCTTTGATTTTAGATACCAGGCGATGATAATCAGTAGCGGGTCTACTGAAAACCAACTAATCGTTGGTCACCTTCTGGAATTCGTTCGCCTGGTAATTTAAACCGAAAAATCTCTCAATTTGGCTACAAAATGCGCATTTTTGTGCAAAATTTTTGGATCTTTCGATTTTAGATACCAGGCGATGATAATCAGTAGCGGGTGTCTACTGAAAACCAACTATATCGTTGGTCACCTTCTGGAATTCCTTCGCCTGGTATTTAAACCGAAAAATCTCTAATTTGGCTACAAAAGCGCATTTTTGTGCAAAATTTTTGGATCTTTCGATTTTAGATACCAGGCGATGATAATCAGTAGCGGTGTCTACTGAAAACCAACTATCGTTGGTCACCTTCTGGAATTCTTGTTCGCCTGGTAATTTAAACCGAAAAATCTCTCAATTTGGCTACAAAATGCGCATTTTTGTGCAAAATTTTTGGATTTTTGATTTTAGATACCAGGCGATGATAATCAGTAGCGGTGTCTACTGAAAACCAACTTATCGTTGGTCACCTTCTGGAATTCCTTGTTCGCCTGGTAATTTAAACCGAAAAATCTCTCAATTTGGCTACAAAATGCGCATTTTTGTGCAAAATTTTTGGATCTTTCGATTTTAGATACCAGGCGATGATAATCAGTAGCGGTGTCTACTGAAAACCAACTATCGTTGGTCACCTTCTGGAATTCTTGTTCGCCTGGTATTTAAACCGAAAAATCTCTCAATTTGGCATACAAAATGCGCATTTTTGTGCAAAATTTTTGGATTTTGATTTTAGATACCAGGCGATGATAATCAGTAGCGGGTGTCTACTGAAAACCAACTAATCGTTGGTCACCTTCTGGAATTCCGTTCGCCTGGTAATTTAAACCGAAAAATCTCTCAATTTGGCTACAAAATGCGCATTTTTGTGCAAAATTTTTGGATCTTTCGATTTTAGATACCAGGCGAGATAATCAGTAGCGGGTGTCTACTGAAACCAACTATCGTTGGTAATTTTAAACCGAAAAATCTCTCAATTTGGCTACAAAATGCGCATTTTTGTGCAAAATTTTTGGATTTTCGATTTTAGATACAGGCGATGATAATCAGTAGCGGTGTCTACTGAAAACCAACTAATCGTTGGTCACCTTCTGGAATTCTGTTCGCCTGGTAATTTAAACCGAAAATCTCTCAATTTGGCATACAAAATGCGCATTTTTGTGCAAAATTTTTGGATCTTTGATTTTAGATACCAGGCGATGATAATCAGTAGCGGGTGTCTACTGAAAACCAACTAATCGTTGGTCACCTTCTGGAATTCCAGTTCGCCTGGTATTTAAACCGAAAAATCTCTCAATTTGGCTACAAAATGCGCATTTTTGTGCAAAATTTTTGGATCTTTCGATTTTAGATACCAGGCGATGATAATCAGTAGCGGTGTCTACTGAAAACCAACTAATCGTTGGTCACCTTCTGGAATTCTTGTTCGCCTGGTAATTTAAACCGAAAAATCTCTCAATTTGGCATACAAAATGCGCATTTTTGTGCAAAATTTTTGGATTTTGATTTTAGATACCAGGCGATGATAATCAGTAGCGGTGTCTACTGAAAACCAACTTATCGTTGGTCACCTTCTGGAATTCTTGTTCGCCTGGTAATTTAAACCGAAAAATCTCTCAATTTGGCTACAAAATGCGCATTTTTGTGCAAAATTTTTGGATCTTTCGATTTTAGATACCAGGCGATGATAATCAGTAGCGGTGTCTACTGAAAACCAACTATCGTTGGTCACCTTCTGGAATTCTTGTTCGCGCTGGTAATTTAAACCGAAAAATCTCTCAATTTGGCATACAAAATGCGCATTTTTGTGCAAAATTTTTGGATCTTTCGATTTTAGATACCAGGCGATGATAATCAGTAGCGGGTGTCTACTGAAAACCAACTATATCGTTGGTCACCTTCTGGAATTCTGTTCGCCTGGTAATTTAAACCGAAAAATCTCTCAATTTGGCTACAAAATGCGCATTTTTGTGCAAAATTTTTGGATCTTTGATTTAGATACCAGGCGATGATAATCAGTAGCGGGTGTCTACTGAAAACCAACTTATCGTTGGTCACCTTCTGGAATTCTTGTTCGCCTGGTAATTTAAACCGAAAAATCTCTCAATTTGGCTACAAAATGCGCATTTTTGTGCAAAATTTTTGGATCTTTCGATTTTAGATACCAGGCGATGATAATCAGTAGCGGGTGTCTACTGAAAACCAACTTATCGTTGGTCACTTCAATTTTCGCAACCGAAAAATCTCCAATTTGGCATACAAAATGCGCATTTTTGTGCAAAATTTTTGGATCTTTCGATTTAGATACCAGGCGATGATAATCAGTAGCGGTGTCTACTGAAAACCAACTAATCGTTGGTCACCTTCTGGAATTCGTTCGCCTGGTAATTTAAACCGAAAAATCTCTCAATTTGGCATACAAAATGCGCATTTTTGTGCAAAATTTTTGGATTTTCGATTTTAGATACCAGGCGATGATAATCAGTAGCGGTGTCTACTGAAAACCAACTTATCGTTGGTCACCTTCTGGAATTCCTTGTTCGCCTGGTAATTTAAACCGAAAAATCTCTCAATTTGGCTAAAAATGCGCATTTTTGTGCAAAATTTTTGGATTTTCGATTTTAGATACAGGCGATGATAATCAGTAGCGGGTGTCTACTGAAAACCAACTATCGTTGGTCACCTTCTGGAATTCGTTCGCCTGGTAATTTAAACCGAAAAATCTCTCAATTTGGCATACAAAATGCGCATTTTTGTGCAAAATTTTTGGATTTTATTTTAGATACCAGGCGATGATAATCAGTAGCGGGTGTCTACTGAAAACCAACTAATCGTTGGTCACCTCTGGAATTCCAGTTCGCCTGGTAGTTTAAACCGAAAAATCTCTCAATTTGGCTACAAATGCGCATTTTTGTGCAAAATTTTTGGATTTTCGATTTTAGATACCAGGCGATGATAATCAGTAGCGGTGTCCTACTGAGACCAACTTTCGTGGTAATTTAAACCGAAAAAATCTCTCAATTTGGCTACAAAATGCGCATTTTTGTGCAAAATTTTTGGATTTTCGATTTTAGATACCAGGCGATGATAATCAGTAGCGGGTGTCTACTGAAAACCAACTAATCGTTGGTCACCTTCTGGAATTCTGTTCGCCTGGTAATTTAAACCGAAAAATCTCTCAATTTGGCATACAAAATGCGCATTTTTGTGCAAAATTTTTGGATCTTTCGATTTTAGATACCAGGCGATGATAATCAGTAGCGGGTGTCTACTGAAAACCAACTTATCGTTGGTCACCTTCTGGAATTTGTTCGCCTGGTAGTTTAAACCGAAAAATCTCTCAATTTGGCTACAAAATGCGCATTTTTGTGCAAAATTTTTGGATTTTCGATTTTAGATACCAGGCGATGATAATCAGTAGCGGTGTCTACTGAAAACCAACTAATCGTTGGTCACCTTCTGGAATTCTTTTTCGCCTGGTAATTTAAACCGAAAACTCTCAATTTGGCATACAAAATGCGCATTTTTGTGCAACATTTTTGGATCTTTCGATTTTAGATACCAGGCGATGATAATCAGTAGCGGGTGTCTACTGAAAACCAACTTATCGTTGGTCACCTTCTGGAATTCTTTTTCGCCTGGTAATTTAAACCGAAAAATCTCTCAATTTGGCCTACAAAATGCGCATTTTTGTGCAAAATTTTTGGATCTTTCGATTTTAGATACCAGGCGATGATAATCAGTAGCGGTGTCTACTGAAAACCAACTATCGTTGGTCACCTTCTGGAATTCTTCGTTCGCCTGGTAGTTTAAACCGAAAAATCTCTCAATTTGGCATACAAAATGCGCATTTTTTGCAAAATTTTTGGATCTTTCGATTTTAGATACCAGGCGATGATAATCAGTAGCGGTGTCTACTGAAAACCAACTATCGTTGGTCACCTTCTGGAATTCCTTGTTCGCCTGGTAATTTAAACCGAAAAATCTCTCAATTTGGCTATACAAAATGCGCATTTTTGTGCAAAATTTTTGGATCTTTCGATTTTAGATACCAGGCGATGATAATCAGTAGCGGGTGTCTACTGAAAACCAACTAATCGTTGGTCACCTCTGGAATTCGTTCGCCTGGTATTTAAACCGAAAAATCTCTCAATTTGGCTACAAAAGCGCATTTTTGTGCAAAATTTTTGGATCTTTCGATTTTAGATACCAGGCGATGATAATCAGTAGCGGGTGCTACTGAAAACCAACTATCGTTGGTCACCTTCTGGAATTCTGTTCGCCTGGTAATTTAAACGAAAAATCTCCAATTTGGCTACAAAATGCGCATTTTTGTGCAAAATTTTTGGATTTTCGATTTTAGATACCAGGCGATGATAATCAGTAGCGGTGTCTACTGAAACCAACATCGTTGTAATTTAAAACCGAAAATCTCCAATTTGGCATACAAAATGCGCATTTTTGTGCAAAATTTTTGGATCTTTCGATTTTAGATACCAGGCGATGATAATCAGTAGCGGTGTCTACTGAAAACCACTAATCGTTGGTCACCTTCTGAATTCGTTCGCCTGGTATTTAAACCGAAAAATCTCTCAATTTGGCTACAAAATGCGCATTTTTGTGCAAAATTTTTGGATTTTCGATTTTAGATACCAGGCGATGATAATCAGTAGCGGTGTCTACTGAAAACCACTAATCGTTGGTCACCTTCTGGAATTCAGTTCGCCTGGTAGTTTAAACCGAAAAATCTCTCAATTTGATACAAAATGCGCATTTTGTGCAAAATTTTTGATTTTGATTTAGATACCAGGCGATGATAATCATAGCGGTGTCTACTGAAACCAACTTATCGTTGTAATTTAAACCGAAAAATCTCAATTTGGCTACAAAATGCGCATTTTTGTGCAAAATTTTTGGATTTTCGATTTTAGATACCAGGCGATGATAATCAGTAGCTGGTGTCTACTGAAAACCAACTATCGTTGGTCACCTTCTGGAATTCTTGTTCGCCTGTAATTTAAACCGAAAAATCTCTCAATTTGGCTACAAAATGCGCATTTTGTGCAAAATTTTTGGATCTTTCGATTTTAGATACCAGGCGATGATAATCAGTAGCGGTGTCTACTGAAAACCAACTTATCGTTGGTCACCTTCTGGAATTCTTGTTCGCCTGAATTTAAACCGAAAAATCTCTCAATTTGGCATACAAAATGCGCATTTTTGTGCAAAATTTTGGATCTTTCGATTTTAGATACCAGGCGATGATAATCAGTAGCGGTGTCTACTGAAAACCAACTTATCGTTGGTCACCTTCTGGAATTCCAGTTCGCCTGGTGTTTAAACCGAAAAATCTCTCAATTTGGCTACAAAATGCGATTTTTGTGCAAAATCTTTGGATCTTTCGATTTTAGATACCAGGCGATGATAATCAGTAGCGGGTGTCTACTGAAAACCAACTATCGTTGGTCACCTCTGAATTCGTTCGCCTGGTATTTAAACCGAAAAATCTCTCAATTTGCTACAAAATGCGCTTTTGTGCAAAATTTTTGGATCTTTCGATTTTAGATACCAGGCGATGATAATCAGTAGGGTGTCTACTGAAAACCAACTATCGTTGGTCACCTTCTGGAATTCTGTTCGCCTGGTAATTTAAACCGAAAAATCTCTCAATTTGGCATACAAAATGCGCATTTTTGTGCAAAATTTTTGGATCTTTCGATTTAGATACCAGCGATGATAATCAGTAGCGGGTGTCTACTGAAAACCAACTAATCGTTGGTCACCTTCTGGAATTCCAGTTCGCCTGGTAATTTAAACCGAAAAATCTCTCAATTTGGCCTACAAAATGCGCATTTTTGTGCAAAATTTTTGATTTTCGATTTTAGATACCAGGCGATGATAATCAGTAGGGTGTCTACTGAAAACCAACTTATCGTTGGTCACCTTCTGGAATTCGTTTTCGCCTGGTAATTTTAAACCGAAAAATCTCTCAATTTGGCATACAAAATGCGCATTTTTGTGCAAAATTTTTGGATCTTTCGATTTTAGATACCAGGCGATGATAATCAGTAGCGGTGTCTACTGAAAACCAACTATCGTTGGTCACCTTCTGGAATTCTTGTTCGCCTGGTAATTTAAACCGAAAAATCTCTCAATTTGGCTACAAAATGCGCATTTTTGTGCAAAATTTTGGATCTTTCGATTTTAGATACCAGGCGATGATAATCAGTACGGGTGTCTACTGAAAACAACTAATCGTTGGTCACCTTCTGGAATTCTTGTTCGCCTGGTATTTAAACCGAAAAATCTCTCAATTTGGCTACAAAATGCGCATTTTTGTGCAAAATTTTTGGATCTTTCGATTTAGATACCAGGCGATGATAATCAGTAGCGGGTGTCTACTGAAAACCAACTTATCGTTGGTCACCTTCTGGAATTCTTGTTCGCCTGGTAATTTAAACCAAAAATCTCTCAATTTGGCTACAAAATGCGCATTTTGTGCAAAATGATTTTCATTTAGATCGCGATATAATCATAGTGACTAACAACTTATGTTGGCAATTTTGATTTTGTCGATTTTAGATACCAGGCGATGATAATCAGTAGCGGTGTCTACTGAAAACCAATATCGTTGGTCACCTTCTGGAATTCTTGTTCGCCTGGTAATTTAAACCGAAAAATCTCTCAATTTGGCTACAAAATGCGCATTTTTGTGCAAAATTTTGGATTTTCGATTTTAGATACCAGGCGATGATAATCAGTAGCGGTGTCTACTGAAAACCAACTAATCGTTGGTCACCTTCTGGAATTCTTGTTCGCCTGGTAATTTAAACCGAAAAATCTCTCAATTTGGCTACAAAATGCGCATTTTTGTGCAAAATTTTGGATTTTCGATTTTAGATACCAGGCGATGATAATCAGTAGCTGGTGTCTACTGAAAACCAACTTATCGTTGGTCACCTTCTGGAATTCTGTTCGCCTGGTAATTTAAACCGAAAAATCTCTCAATTTGGCATACAAAATGCGCATTTTTGTGCAAAATTTTTGGATCTTTCGATTTTAGATACCAGGCGATGATAATCAGTAGCGGGTGTCTACTGAAAACCAACTATCGTTGGTCACCTTCTGGAATTCGTTCGCCTGGTATTTAAACCGAAAAATCTCTCAATTTGGCTACAAAATGCGCATTTTGTGCAAAATTTTGGATTTTCGATTTTAGATACCAGGCGATGATAATCAGTAGCTGGTGTCTACTGAAAACCAACTATCGTTGGTCACCTCTGGAATTCCAGTTCGCCTGGTATTTAAACCGAAAAATCTCTCAATTTGGCTACAAAATGCGCATTTTTGTGCAAAATTTTTGGATTTTCGATTTTAGATACCAGGCGATGATAATCAGTAGCGGTGTCTACTGAAAACCAACTAATCGTTGGTCACCTTCTGGAATTCTGTTCGCCTGGTAATTTAAACCAAAAATCTCTCAATTTGGCATACAAAATGCGCATTTTTGTGCAAAATTTTTGGATCTTTCGATTTTAGATACCAGGCGATGATAATCAGTAGCGGTGTCTACTGAAAACCAACTTATCGTTGGTCACCTTCTGGAATTCTTGTTCGCCTGGTAATTTAAACCGAAAAATCTCTCAATTTGGCTACAAAATGCGCATTTTTGTGCAAAATTTTTGGATCTTTCGATTTTAGATACCAGGCGATGATAATCAGTAGCGGTGTCTACTGAAAACCAACAATCGTTGGTCACCTTCTGAATTCGTTCGCCTGGTATTTAAACCGAAAAATCTCTCAATTTGGCATACAAAATGCGCATTTTTGTGCAAAATTTTTGGATTTTCGATTTTAGATACCAGGCGATGATAATCAGTAGCGGTGTCTACTGAAAACCAACTAATCGTTGGTCACCTTCTGGAATTCTTGTTCGCCTGGTAATTTAAACCGAAAAATATCTAATTTGGCATACAAAATGCGCATTTTTGTGCAAAATTTTTGGATTTTTCGATTTTAGAAACCAGGCGATGATAAAATCGTTGGGTCACCTTCTGGAATCTTGTTCGCCTGGTAATTTAAACCGAAAAATCTCTCAATTTGGCTACAAAATGCGCATTTTTGTGCAAAATTTTTGGATTTTTCGATTTTAGATACCAGGCGATGATAATCAGTAGCTG
Organism: Drosophila sechellia; assembly: GCF_004382195.2. Taxonomy (NCBI): domain Eukaryota; kingdom Metazoa; phylum Arthropoda; class Insecta; order Diptera; family Drosophilidae; genus Drosophila; species Drosophila sechellia. The sequence goes on from NW_022611342.1 coordinate 25,029, forward strand.
GTGTCTACTGAAAACCAACTAATCGTTGGTCACCTTCTGGAATTCTTGTTCGCCTGGTAATTTAAACCGAAAAATCTCTCAATTTGGCATACAAAATGCGCATTTTTGTGCAAAATTTTTGGATTTTTCGATTTTAGATACCAGGCGATGATAATCGTTGGTCACCTTCTGGAATTCTTGTTCGCCTGGTAATTTAAACCGAAAAATCTCTCAATTTGGCATACAAAATGCGCATTTTTGTGCAAAATTTTGGTTTTTCGATTTTAGATACCAGGCGATGATAATCAGTAGGGTGTCTACTGAAAACCAACTTATCGTTGGTCACCTTCTGGAATTCTTGTTCGCCTGGTAATTTAAACCGAAAAATCTCTCAATTTGGCATACAAAATGCGCATTTTTGTGCAAAATTTTTGGATCTTTCGATTTTAGATACCAGGCGATGATAATCAGTAGCGGGTGTCTACTGAAAACCAACTAATCGTTGGTCACCTTCTGGAATTCTTGTTCGCCTGGTAATTTAAACCGAAAAATCTCTCAATTTGGCTACAAAATGCGCATTTTTGTGCAAAATTTTTGGATCTTTCGATTTTAGATACCAGGCGATGATAATCAGTAGCGGGTGTCTACTGAAAACCAACTATCGTTGGTCACCTTCTGGAATCTTGTTCGCCTGGTATTTAAACCGAAAAATCTCTCAATTTGGCTACAAAATGCGCATTTTTGTGCAAAATTTTGGATCTTTCGATTTTAGATACCAGGCGATGATAATCAGTAGCGGTGTCTACTGAAAACCAACTATCGTTGGTCACCTTCTGGAATCTTGTTCGCCTGGAATTTAAACCAAAAATCTCTCAATTTGGCATACAAAATGCGCATTTTTGTGCAAAATTTTTGATCTTTCGATTTTAGATCCAGGCGATGATAATCAGTAGCGGTGTCTACTGAAAACCAATTATCGTTGGTCAAAATTTTTTGATTTTTTCGATTTTTAGATACCAGGCGATGATAATCAGTAGCGTGTCTACTGAAAACCAATATCGTTGTCACCTTCTGGAATTCTTGTTCGCCTGGTAATTTAAACCGAAAAATCTCTCAATTTGGCTACAAAATGCGCATTTTTGTGCAAAATTTTTGGATTTTCGATTTTAGATACCAGGCGATGATAATCAGTAGCGGTGTCTACTGAAAACCAACTATCGTTGGTCACCTTCTGGAATTCTTGTTCGCCTGGTAATTTAAACCGAAAAATCTCTCAATTTGGCTACAAAATGCGCATTTTTGTGCAAAATTTTTGGATTTTCGATTTTAGATACCAGGCGATGATAATCAGTAGCGGTGTCTACTGAAAACCAACTATCGTTGGTCACCTTCTGGAATTCTTGTTCGCCTGGTAATTTAAACCGAAAAATCTCTCAATTTGGCTACAAAATGCGCATTTTGTGCAAAATTTTTGGATCTTTTCGATTTTAGATACCAGGCGATGATAATCAGTAGCGGTGTCTACTGAAAACCAACTAATCGTTGGTCACCTTCTGGAATTCGTTCGCCTGGTATTTAAACCGAAAAATCTCTCAATTTGGCTACAAAATGCGCATTTTTGTGCAAAATTTTTGGATTTTCGATTTTAGATACCAGGCGATGATAATCAGTAGCGGTGTCTACTGAAAACCAACTAATCGTTGGTCACCTTCTGGAATTCGTTCGCCTGGTATTTAAACCGAAAAATCTCTCAATTTGGCTACAAAATGCGCATTTTTGTGCAAAATTTTTGGATTTTCGATTTTAGATACCAGGCGATGATAATCAGTAGCGGTGTCTACTGAAAACCAACTATCGTTGGTCACCTTCTGGAATTCTTGTTCGCCTGGTAATTTAAACCAAAAATCTCTCAATTTGGCTACAAAATGCGCATTTTTGTGCAAAATTTTTGGATCTTTCGATTTTAGATACCAGGCGATGATAATCAGTAGCGGGTGTCTACTGAAAACCAACTATCGTTGGTCACCTTCTGGAATCTTGTTCGCCTGGTAATTTAAACCGAAAAATCTCTCAATTTGGCATACAAAATGCGCATTTTTGTGCAAAATTTTTGGATCTTTCGATTTTAGATACCAGGCGATGATAATCAGTAGCGGGTGTCTACTGAAAACCAACTAATCGTTGGTCACCTTCTGGAATTCAGTTCGCCTGGTATTTAAACCGAAAAATCTCTCAATTTGGCTACAAAATGCGCATTTTTGTGCAAAATTTTTGGATTTTCGATTTTAGATACCAGGCGATGATAATCAGTAGCGGTGTCTACTGAAAACCAATAATCGTTGGTCACCTTCTGGAATTCTTGTTCGCCTGGTAATTTAAACCGAAAAATCTCTCAATTTGGCATACAAAATGCGCATTTTTGTGCAAAATTTTTGATTTTTTCGATTTTAGATACCAGGCGATGATAAATCGTTGGTCACCTTCTGGAATTCTTGTTCGCCTGGTAATTTAAACCGAAAAATCTCTCAATTTGGTACAAAATGCGCATTTTTGTGCAAAATTTTTGGATTTTCGATTTTAGATACCAGGCGATGATAATCAGTAGCGGTGTCTACTGAAAACCAACTATCGTTGGTCACCTTCTGGAATTCTTGTTCGCCTGGTAATTTAAACCGAAAAATCTCTCAATTTGGCATACAAAATGCGCATTTTTGTGCAAAATTTTTGGATCTTTTCGATTTTAGATACCAGGCGATGATAATCAGTAGCGGGTGTCTACTGAAAACCAACTAATCGTTGGTCACCTTCTGGAATTCTGTTCGCCTGGTAATTTAAACCAAAAATCTCTCAATTTGGCTACAAAATGCGCATTTTTGTGCAAAATTTTTGGATCTTTCGATTTTAGATACCAGGCGATGATAATCAGTAGCGGGTGTCTACTGAAAACCAACTAATCGTTGGTCACCTTCTGGAATTCTTGTTCGCCTGGTAATTTAAACCGAAAAATCTCTCAATTTGGCTACAAAATGCGCATTTTTGTGCAAAATTTTTGGATTTTCGATTTTAGATACCAGGCGATGATAATCAGTAGCGGTGTCTACTGAAAACCAACTTATCGTTGGTCACCTTCTGGAATTCTTGTTCGCCTGGTAATTTAAACCGAAAAATCTCTCAATTTGGCTACAAAATGCGCATTTTTGTGCAAAATTTTTGGATCTTTCGATTTTAGATACCAGGCGATGATAATCAGTAGCGGTGTCTACTGAAAACCAACTAATCGTTGGTCACCTTCTGGAATTCCGTTCGCCTGGTAATTTAAACCGAAAAATCTCTCAATTTGGCTACAAAATGCGCATTTTTGTGCAAAATTTTTGGATTTTCGATTTTAGATACCAGGCGATGATAATCAGTAGCGGTGTCTACTGAAAACCAACTAATCGTTGGTCACCTTCTGGAATTCTGTTCGCCTGGTAATTTAAACCAAAAATCTCTCAATTTGGCTACAAAATGCGCATTTTTGTGCAAAATTTTTGGATCTTTCGATTTTAGATACCAGGCGATGATAATCAGTAGCGGTGTCTACTGAAAACCAACTAATCGTTGGTCACCTTCTGGAATTCCGTTCGCCTGGTAATTTAAACCGAAAAATCTCTCAATTTGGCTACAAAATGCGCATTTTTGTGCAAAATTTTTGGATTTTCGATTTTAGATACCAGGCGATGATAATCAGTAGCGGTGTCTACTGAAAACCAACTAATCGTTGGTCACCTTCTGGAATTCTGTTCGCCTGGTAATTTAAACCGAAAAATCTCTCAATTTGGCTACAAAATGCGCATTTTTGTGCAAAATTTTTGGATTTTCGATTTTAGATACCAGGCGATGATAATCAGTAGCGGTGTCTACTGAAAACCAACTATCGTTGGTCACCTTCTGGAATTCTTGTTCGCCTGGTAATTTAAACCGAAAAATCTCTCAATTTGGCTACAAAATGCGCATTTTTGTGCAAAATTTTTGGATCTTTCGATTTTAGATACCAGGCGATGATAATCAGTAGCGGGTGTCTACTGAAAACCAACTAATCGTTGGTCACCTTCTGGAATTCTGTTCGCCTGGTAATTTAAACCGAAAAATCTCTCAATTTGGCTACAAAATGCGCATTTTTGTGCAAAATTTTGGATCTTTCGATTTTAGATACCAGGCGATGATAATCAGTAGCGGTGTCTACTGAAAACCAACTATCGTTGGTCACCTTCTGGAATTCCAGTTCGCCTGGTAATTTAAACCGAAAAATCTCTCAATTTGGCTACAAAATGCGCATTTTTGTGCAAAATTTTTGGATTTTCGATTTTAGATACCAGGCGATGATAATCAGTAGCGGTGTCTACTGAAAACCAACTATCGTTGGTCACCTTCTGGAATTCTTGTTCGCCTGGTAATTTAAACCAAAAATCTCTCAATTTGGCTACAAAATGCGCATTTTTGTGCAAAATTTTTGGATCTTTCGATTTTAGATACCAGGCGATGATAATCAGTAGCGGGTGTCTACTGAAAACCAACTAATCGTTGGTCACCTTCTGGAATCTTGTTCGTCGCCTGGTAATTTAAACCGAAAAATCTCTCAATTTGGCATACAAAATGCGCATTTTTGTGCAAAATTTTTGGATCTTCGATTTTAGATACCAGGCGATGATAATCAGTAGCGGTGTCTACTGAAAACCAACTAATCGTTGGTCACCTTCTGGAATTCGTTCGCCTGGTATTTAAACCGAAAAATCTCTCAATTTGGCTACAAAATGCGCATTTTTGTGCAAAATTTTTGGATCTTTCGATTTTAGATACCAGGCGATGATAATCAGTAGCGGTGTCTACTGAAAACCAACTAATCGTTGGTCACCTTCTGGAATCTTGTTCGCCTGGTAATTTAAACCAAAAATCTCTCAATTTGGCTACAAAATGCGCATTTTTGTGCAAAATTTTTGGATCTTTCGATTTTAGATACCAGGCGATGATAATCAGTAGCGGTGTCTACTGAAAACCAACTAATCGTTGGTCACCTTCTGGAATTCTTGTTCGCCTGGTAATTTAAACCGAAAAATCTCTCAATTTGGCTACAAAATGCGCATTTTGTGCAAAATTTTTGGATCTTTCGATTTTAGATACCAGGCGATGATAATCAGTAGCGGGTGTCTACTGAAAACCAACTAATCGTTGGTCACCTTCTGGAATTCGTTCGCCTGGTAATTTAAACCGAAAAATCTCTCAATTTGGCTACAAAATGCGCATTTTGTGCAAAATTTTTGGATTTTCGATTTTAGATACCAGGCGATGATAATCAGTAGCGGTGTCTACTGAAAACCAACTAATCGTTGGTCACCTTCTGGAATTCAGTTCGCCTGGTAATTTAAACCGAAAAATCTCTCAATTTGGCTACAAAATGCGCATTTTTGTGCAAAATTTTTGGATCTTTCGATTTTAGATACCAGGCGATGATAATCAGTAGCGGTGTCTACTGAAAACCAACTAATCGTTGGTCACCTTCTGGAATTCGTTCGCCTGGTAATTTAAACCGAAAAATCTCTCAATTTGCTACAAAATGCGCATTTTTGTGCAAAATTTTTGGATCTTCGATTTTAGATACCAGGCGATGATAATCAGTAGCGGTGTCTACTGAAAACCAACTATCGTTGGTCACCTTCTGGAATTCGTTCGCCTGGTATTTAAACCGAAAAATCTCTCAATTTGGCTACAAAATGCGCATTTTTGTGCAAAATTTTTGGATTTTCGTTTTAGATACCAGGCGATGATAATCAGTAGCGGTGTCTACTGAAAACCAACTATCGTTGGTCACCTTCTGGAATTCTTGTTCGCCTGGTAATTTAAACCGAAAAATCTCTCAATTTGGCTACAAAATGCGCATTTTTGTGCAAAATTTTTGGATCTTTCGATTTTAGATACCAGGCGATGATAATCAGTAGCGGTGTCTACTGAAAACCAACTAATCGTTGGTCACCTTCTGGAATTCGTTCGCCTGGTAGTTTAAACCGAAAAATCTCTCAATTTGGCTACAAAATGCGCATTTTTGTGCAAAATTTTTGGATTTTCGATTTTAGATACCAGGCGATGATAATCAGTAGCGGTGTCTACTGAAAACCAACTAATCGTTGGTCACCTTCTGGAATTCTGTTCGCCTGGTAATTTAAACCAAAAATCTCTCAATTTGGCTACAAAATGCGCTTTTTGTGCAAAATTTTTGATTTTTCGATTTTAGATACCAGGCGATGATAATCAGTAGCGGTGTCTACTGAAAACCAACTATCGTTGGTCACCTTCTGGAATCTTGTTCGCCTGGTAATTTAAACCGAAAAATCTCTCAATTTGGCTACAAAATGCGCATTTTTGTGCAAAATTTTTGGATCTTTCGATTTTAGATACCAGGCGATGATAATCAGTAGCGGTGTCTACTGAAAACCAACTAATCGTTGGTCACCTTCTGGAATTCTGTTCGCCTGGTAATTTAAACCGAAAAATCTCTCAATTTGGCATACAAAATGCGCATTTTTGTGCAAAATTTTTGGATCTTTCGATTTTAGATACCAGGCGATGATAATCAGTAGCGGTGTCTACTGAAAACCAACTAATCGTTGGTCACCTTCTGGAATTCCGTTCGCCTGGTATTTAAACCGAAAAATCTCTCAATTTGGCTACAAAATGCGCATTTTTGTGCAAAATTTTGGATTTTCGATTTTAGATACCAGGCGATGATAATCAGTAGCGGTGTCTACTGAAAACCAACTAATCGTTGGTCACCTCTGGAATTCTTGTTCGCCTGGTAATTTAAACCAAAAATCTCTCAATTTGGCTACAAAATGCGCATTTTTGTGCAAAATTTTTGGATCTTTCGATTTTAGATACCAGGCGATGATAATCAGTAGCGGGTGTCTACTGAAAACCAACTATCGTTGGTCACCTTCTGGAATTCTTGTTCGCCTGGTATTTAAACCGAAAAATCTCTCAATTTGGCTACAAAATGCGCATTTTGTGCAAAATTTTGATCTTTCATTTAGATACGACATGATTGCATTGATTTCGATTAGATACCAGGCGATGATATCAGTACGGTGTCTACTGAAAACCAACTAATCGTTGGTCACCTTCTGGAATTCTTGTTCGCCTGGTAATTTAAACCAAAAATCTCTCAATTTGGCTACAAAATGCGCATTTTGTGCAAAATTTTTGGATTTTCGATTTTAGATACCAGGCGATGATAATCAGTAGCGGGTGTCTACTGAAAACCAACTATCGTTGGTCACCTTCTGGAATTCTTGTTCGCCTGGTAATTAAACCGAAAAATCTCTCAATTTGGCATACAAAATGCGCATTTTTGTGCAAAATTTTTGGATCTTTCGATTTTAGATACCAGGCGATGATAATCAGTAGCGGGTGTCTACTGAAAACCAACTAATCGTTGGTCACCTTCTGGAATTCCGTTCGCCTGGTATTTAAACCGAAAAATCTCTCAATTTGGCTACAAAATGCGCATTTTTGTGCAAAATTTTTGGATTTTCGATTTTAGATACCAGGCGATGATTATCAGTAGGGTGTCTACTGAAAACCAACTAATCGTTGGTCACCTTCTGGAATTCTGTTCGCCTGGTATTTAAACCGAAAAATCTCTCAATTTGGTACAAAATGCGCATTTTTGTGCAAAATTTTTGGATCTTTCGATTTTAGATACCAGGCGATGATAATCAGTAGCGGTGTCTACTGAAAACCAATAATCGTTGGTCACCTTCTGGAATTCCGTTCGCCTGGTATTTAAACCAAAAATCTCTCAATTTGGCTACAAAATGCGCATTTTTGTGCAAAATTTTGGATTTTCGATTTTAGATACCAGGCGATGATAATCAGTAGGGTGTCTACTGAAAACCAACTAATCGTTGGTCACCTTCTGGAATTCTTGTTCGCCTGGTAATTTAAACCGAAAAATCTCTCAATTTGGCTACAAAATGCGCATTTTTGTGCAAAATTTTGGATCTTTCGATTTTAGATACCAGGCGATGATAATCAGTAGCGGGTGTCTACTGAAAACCAACTTATCGTTGGTCACCTTCTGGAATTCTTGTTCGCCTGGTAATTTAAACCGAAAAATCTCTCAATTTGGCTACAAAATGCGCATTTTTGTGCAAAATTTTTGGATCTTTCGATTTTAGATACCAGGCGATGATAATCAGTAGCGGGTGTCTACTGAAAACCAACTTAATCGTTGGTCACCTTCTGGAATTCTGTTCGCCTGGTAATTTAAACCGAAAAATCTCTCAATTTGGCTACAAAATGCGCATTTTTGTGCAAAATTTTTGGATCTTTCGATTTTAGATACCAGGCGATGATAATCAGTAGCGGTGTCTACTGAAAACCAACTAATCGTTGGTCACCTTCTGGAATTCCAGTTCGCCTGGTATTTAAACCGAAAAATCTCTCAATTTGGCTACAAAATGCGCATTTTTGTGCAAAATTTTTGGATTTTCGATTTTAGATACCAGGCGATGATAATCAGTAGCGGTGTCTACTGAAAACCAACTAATCGTTGGTCACCTTCTGGAATTCTTGTTCGCCTGGTAATTTAAACCGAAAAATCTCTCAATTTGGCTACAAAATGCGCATTTTGTGCAAAATTTTGGATCTTTCGATTTTAGATACCAGGCGATGATAATCAGTAGCGGTGTCTACTGAAAACCAACTATCGTTGGTCACCTTCTGGAATTCCGTTCGCCTGGATTTAAACCGAAAAATCTCTCAATTTGGCTACAAAATGCGCATTTTTGTGCAAAATTTTTGGATTTTCGATTTTAGATACCAGGCGATGATAATCAGTAGCGGTGTCTACTGAAAACCAACTATCGTTGGTCACCTTCTGGAATCTTGTTCGCCTGGTATTTAAACCAAAAATCTCTCAATTTGGCATACAAAATGCGCATTTTTGTGCAAAATTTTTGGATCTTTCGATTTTAGATACCAGGCGATGATAATCAGTAGCGTGTGTCTACTGAAAACCAACTAATCGTTGGTCACCTTCTGGAATTCGTTCGCCTGGTATTTAAACCGAAAAATCTCTCAATTTGGCTACAAAATGCGCATTTTTGTGCAAAATTTTTGGATTTTCGATTTTAGATACCAGGCGATGATAATCAGTAGCGGTGTCTACTGAAAACCAACTATCGTTGGTCACCTTCTGGAATTCTGTTCGCCTGTATTTAAACCAAAAAATCTCTCAATTTGGCTACAAAATGCGCATTTTTGTGCAAAATTTTGGATTTTCGATTTTAGATACCAGGCGATGATAATCAGTAGCGGTGTCTACTGAAAACCAATTATCGTTGGTCACCTTCTGGAATTCTTGTTCGCCTGGTAATTTAAACCGAAAAATCTCTCAATTTGGCTTACAAAATGCGCATTTTTGTGCAAAATCTTTGGATCTTTCGATTTTAGATACCAGGCGATGATAATCAGTAGCTGGTGTCTACTGAAAACCAACTAATCGTTGGTCACCTTCTGGAATTCTGTTCGCCTGGTAATTTAAACCGAAAAATCTCTCAATTTGGCATACAAAATGCGCATTTTTGTGCAAAATTTTTGGATCTTTCGATTTTAGATACCAGGCGATGATAATCAGTAGCGGGTGTCTACTGAAAACCAACTAATCGTTGGTCACCTTCTGGAATTCGTTCGCCTGGTAGTTTAAACCGAAAAATCTCTCAATTTGGCTACAAAATGCGCATTTTTGTGCAAAATTTTTGGATTTTCGATTTTAGATACCAGGCGATGATAATCAGTAGCGGTGTCTACTGAAAACCAACTTATCGTTGGTCACCTTCTGGAATTCTGTTCGCCTGGTAATTTAAACCGAAAAATCTCTCAATTTGGCTACAAAATGCGCATTTTTGTGCAAAATTTTTGGATTTTCGATTTTAGATACCAGGCGATGATAATCAGTAGCGGTGTCTACTGAAAACCAACTAATCGTTGGTCACCTTCTGGAATTCTTGTTCGCCTGGTAATTTAAACCAAAAATCTCTCAATTTGGATTACAAAATGCGCATTTTTGTGCAAAATTTTTGGATCTTTCGATTTTAGATACCAGGCGATGATAATCAGTAGCGGTGTCTACTGAAAACCAACTTATCGTTGGTCACCTTCTGGAATTCTTGTTCGCCTGGTAATTTAAACCGAAAAATCTCTCAATTTGGCATACAAAATGCGCATTTTTGTGCAAAATTTTTGGATCTTTCGATTTTAGATACCAGGCGATGATAATCAGTAGCTGGTGTCTACTGAAAACCAACTAATCGTTGGTCACCTTCTGGAATTCAGTTCGCCTGGTATTTAAACCGAAAAATCTCTCAATTTGGCTACAAAATGCGCTTTTTGTGCAAAATTTTTGGATTTTCGATTTTAGATACCAGGCGATGATAATCAGTAGCGGGTGTCTACTGAAAACCAACTTATCGTTGGTCACCTTCTGGAATTCTTGTTCGCCTGGTAATTTAAACCAAAAATCTCTCAATTTGGCATACAAAATGCGCATTTTTGTGCAAAATTTTTGGATCTTTCGATTTTAGATACCAGGCGATGATAATCAGTAGCGGGTGTCTACTGAAAACCAACTATCGTTGGTCACCTTCTGGAATTCTTGTTCGCCTGGTAATTTAAACCGAAAAATCTCTCAATTTGGCTACAAAATGCGCATTTTTGTGCAAAATTTTTGGATTTTCGATTTTAGATACCAGGCGATGATAATCAGTAGCGGTGTCTACTGAAAACCAACTAATCGTTGGTCACCTTCTGGAATTCCGTTCGCCTGGTAATTTAAACCGAAAAATCTCTCAATTTGGTACAAAATGCGCATTTTTGTGCAAAATTTTTGGATTTTCGATTTTAGATACCAGGCGATGATAATCAGTAGCGGTGTCTACTGAAAACCAACTATCGTTGGTCACCTTCTGGAATTCTGTTCGCCTGGTAATTTAAACCGAAAAATCTCTCAATTTGGCTACAAAATGCGCATTTTTGTGCAAAATTTTTGGATCTTTCGATTTTAGATACCAGGCGATGATAATCAGTAGCGGTGTCTACTGAAAACCAACTAATCGTTGGTCACCTTCTGGAATTCCGTTCGCCTGGTAATTTAAACCGAAAAATCTCTCAATTTGGCTACAAAATGCGCATTTTTGTGCAAAATTTTTGGATTTTCGATTTTAGATACCAGGCGATGATAATCAGTAGCGGTGTCTACTGAAAACCAACTAATCGTTGGTCACCTTCTGGAATTCTTGTTCGCCTGGAATTTAAACCAAAAATCTCTCAATTTGGCATACAAAATGCGCATTTTTGTGCAAAATTTTTGGATCTTCGATTTTAGATACCAGGCGATGATAATCAGTAGCGGTGTCTACTGAAAACCAACTTATCGTTGGTCACCTTCTGGAATTCTTGTTCGCCTGGTAATTTAAACCGAAAAATCTCTCAATTTGGCTACAAAATGCGCATTTTTGTGCAAAATTTTTGGATTTTCGATTTTAGATACCAGGCGATGATAATCAGTAGCGGTGTCTACTGAAAACCAACTATCGTTGGTCACCTTCTGGAATTCTGTTCGCCTGGTAATTTAAACCGAAAAATCTCTCAATTTGGCTACAAAATGCGCATTTTTGTGCAAAATTTTTGGATCTTTCGATTTTAGATACCAGGCGATGATAATCAGTAGCGGTGTCTACTGAAAACCAACTTATCGTTGGTCACCTTCTGGAATTCCTGTTCGCCTGGTAATTTAAACCGAAAAATCTCTCAATTTGGCTACAAAATGCGCATTTTTGTGCAAAATTTTTGGATCTTTCGATTTTAGATACCAGGCGATGATAATCAGTAGCGGTGTCTACTGAAAACCAACTAATCGTTGGTCACCTTCTGGAATTCCGTTCGCCTGGTATTTAAACCGAAAAATCTCTCAATTTGGCTACAAAATGCGCATTTTTGTGCAAAATTTTTGGATTTTCGATTTTAGATACCAGGCGATGATAATCAGTAGCGGTGTCTACTGAAAACCAATAATCGTTGGTCACCTTCTGGAATTCTGTTCGCCTGGTAATTTAAACCAAAAATCTCTCAATTTGGCATACAAAATGCGCATTTTTGTGCAAAATTTTTGGATCTTTCGATTTTAGATACCAGGCGATGATAATCAGTAGCGGGTGTCTACTGAAAACCAACTATCGTTGGTCACCTTCTGGAATTCTTGTTCGCCTGGTAATTTAAACCGAAAAATCTCTCAATTTGGCTACAAAATGCGCATTTTTGTGCAAAATTTTTGGATCTTTCGATTTTAGATACCAGGCGATGATAATCAGTAGCGGGTGTCTACTGAAAACCAACTAATCGTTGGTCACCTTCTGGAATTCGTTCGCCTGGTAATTTAAACCGAAAAATCTCTCAATTTGGCTACAAAATGCGCATTTTTGTGCAAAATTTTTGGATTTTTCGATTTTAGATACCAGGCGATGATAATCAGTAGCGGGTGTCTACTGAAAACCAACTATCGTTGGTCACCTTCTGGAATTCTTGTTCGCCTGGTAATTTAAACCAAAAATCTCTCAATTTGGCTACAAAATGCGCATTTTTGTGCAAAATTTTTGGATCTTTCGATTTTAGATACCAGGCGATGATAATCAGTAGCGGGTGTCTACTGAAAACCAACTAATCGTTGGTCACCTTCTGGAATTCTGTTCGCCTGGTATTTAAACCGAAAAATCTCTCAATTTGGCTACAAAATGCGCATTTTTGTGCAAAATTTTTGGATTTTCGATTTTAGATACCAGGCGATGATAATCAGTAGCGGTGTCTACTGAAAACCAACTAATCGTTGGTCACCTTCTGGAATTCTGTTCGCCTGGTAATTTAAACCGAAAAATCTCTCAATTTGGCTACAAAATGCGCATTTTTGTGCAAAATTTTTGGATCTTTTCGATTTTAGATACCAGGCGATGATAATCAGTACGGTGTTCTACTGAAAACCAACTATCGTTGGTCACCTTCTGGAATTCTTTGCGCCTGGTATTTAAACCGAAAAATCTCTCAATTTGGCTACAAAATGCGCATTTTTGTGCAAAATTTTGGATTTTCGATTTTAGATACCAGGCGATGATAATCAGTAGCGGGTGTCTACTGAAAACCAACTTATCGTTGGTCACCTTCTGGAATTCTTGTTCGCCTGGAATTTAAACCGAAAAATCTCTCAATTTGCTACAAAATGCGCATTTTTGTGCAAAATTTTTGGATCTTTCGATTTTAGATACCAGGCGATGATAATCAGTAGCGGTGTCTACTGAAAACCAACTTATCGTTGGTCACCTTCTGGAATTCTTGTTCGCCTGGTAATTTAAACCGAAAAATCTCTCAATTTGGCTACAAAATGCGCATTTTTGTGCAAAATTTTTGGATCTTTCGATTTTAGATACCAGGCGATGATAATCAGTAGCGGTGTCTACTGAAAACCAACTAATCGTTGGTCACCTTCTGGAATTCTGTTCGCCTGGTATATTTAAACCGAAAAATCTCTCAATTTGGCTACAAAATGCGCATTTTTGTGCAAAATTTTGGATTTTCGATTTTAGATACCAGGCGATGATAATCAGTAGCGGTGGTGTCTACTGAAAACCAACTAATCGTTGGTCACCTTCTGGAATTCGTTCGCCTGGTAATTTAAACCGAAAAATCTCTCAATTTGGCTACAAAATGCGCATTTTTGTGCAAAATTTTGGATTTTCGATTTTAGATACCAGGCGATGATAATCAGTAGCGGTGTCTACTGAAAACCAACTAATCGTTGGTCACCTTCTGGAATTCTGTTCGCCTGGTAATTTAAACCGAAAAATCTCTCAATTTGGCTACAAAATGCGCATTTTTGTGCAAAATTTTTGGATCTTTTCGATTTTAGATACCAGGCGATGATAATCAGTAGCGGTGTCTACTGAAAACCAACTAATCGTTGGTCACCTTCTGGAATTCGTTTCGCCTGGATTTAAACCGAAAAATCTCTCAATTTGGCTACAAAATGCGCATTTTTGTGCAAAATTTTTGGATTTTCGATTTTAGATACCAGGCGATGATAATCAGTAGCGGTGTCTACTGAAAACCAACTAATCGTTGGTCACCTTCTGGAATTCCTGTTCGCCTGGTAATTTAAACCAAAAATCTCTCAATTTGGCATACAAAATGCGCATTTTTGTGCAAAATTTTTGGATCTTTCGATTTTAGATACCAGGCGATGATAATCAGTAGCGGTGTGTCTACTGAAAACCAACTATCGTTGGTCACCTTCTGGAATTCGTTCGCCTGGTATTTAAACCGAAAAATCTCTCAATTTGGCTACAAAATGCGCATTTTTGTGCAAAATTTTTGGATTTTCGATTTTAGATACCAGGCGATGATAATCAGTAGCGGTGTCTACTGAAAACCAACTAATCGTTGGTCACCTTCTGGAATCTTGTTCGCCTGGTAATTTAAACCAAAAATCTCTCAATTTGGCATACAAAATGCGCATTTTTGTGCAAAATTTTTGGATCTTTCGATTTTAGATACCAGGCGATGATAATCAGTAGCGGTGTCTACTGAAAACCAACTATCGTTGGTCACCTTCTGGAATTCTTGTTCGCCTGGTAATTAAACCAAATCTCTCAATTTGGCTAAAAATGCGCATTTTTGTGCAAAATTTTGGATCTTCGATTTTAGATACCAGGCGATGATAATCAGTAGCGGGTGTCTACTGAAAACCAAATCGTTGATCACCTTCTGGAATTCGTTCGCCTGGTAATTTAAACCGAAAAATCTCAATTTGGCATACAAAATGCGCATTTTTGATTAAATTGGATTTTCGATTTTAGATACCAGGCGATGATGGTGTCTACTGAAAACCAACTAATCGTTGGTCTTCTGGAATCCTTGTTCGCCTGGTAATTTAAACCGAAAAATCTCTCAATTTGGCATACAAAATGCGCATTTTTGTGCAAAGTTTTTGGATCTTTCGATTTTAGATACCAGGCGATGATAATCAGTAGCGGGTGTCTACTGAAAACCAACTAATCGTTGGTCACCTTCTGGAATTCCAGTTCGCCTGGTAATTTAAACCGAAAAATCTCTCAATTTGGCTTACAAAATGCGCATTTTTGTGCAAAATTTTTGGATCTTTCGATTTTAGATACCAGGCGATGATAATCAGTAGCGGGTGTCTACTGAAAACCAACTTATCGTTGGTCACCTTCTGGAATTCTTGTTCGCCTGGTAATTTAAACCGAAAAATATCTAAATTTGGCTAACAAAATGCGCATTTTTGTGCAAAATTTTTGAATTTTTCGATTTTAGATACCAGGCGATGATAATCAGTAGCGGGTGTCTACTGAAAACCAACTAATCGTTGGTCACCTTCTGGAATTCTTGTTCGCCTGGTAATTTAAACCGAAAAATCTCTCAATTTGGCATACAAAATGCGCATTTTTGTGCAAAGTTTTTGGATCTTTCGATTTTAGATACCAGGCGATGATAATCAGTAGCGGGTGTCTACTGAAAACCAACTAATCGTTGGTCACCTTCTGGAATTCCGTTCGCCTGGTATTTAAACCAAAAATCTCTCAATTTGGCTACAAAATGCGCATTTTTGTGCAAAATTTTGGATTTTCGATTTTAGATACCAGGCGATGATAATCAGTAGCGGTGTCTACTGAAAACCAACTTATCGTTGGTCACCTTCTGGAATTCTTGTTCGCCTGGTAATTTAAACCAAAAATCTCTCAATTTGGCATACAAAATGCGCTTTTGTTGCAAAATTTTGGATCTTTCGATTTTAGATACCAGGCGATGATAATCAGTAGCGGTGTCTACTGAAAACCAACTATCGTTGGTCACCTTCTGGAATTCCAGTTCGCCTGGTATTTAAACCGAAAAATCTCTCAATTTGGCTACAAAATGCGCATTTTTGTGCAAAATTTTTGGATTTTCGATTTTAGATACCAGGCGATGATAATCAGTAGCGGTGTCTACTGAAAACCAACTAATCTGGTCACCTTCTGGAATTCTTGTTCGCCTGGTAATTTAAACCGAAAAATCTCTCAATTTGGCATACAAAATGCGCATTTTTGTGCAAAATTTTTGGATCTTTCGATTTTAGATACCAGGCGATGATAATCAGTAGCGTGGTGTCTACTGAAAACCAACTATCGTTGGTCACCTCTCTGGAATTCGTTCGCCTGGTAATTTAAACCGAAAAATCTCTCAATTTGGCTACAAAATGCGCATTTTTGTGCAAAATTTTTGGATCTTTCGATTTTAGATACCAGGCGATGATAATCAGTAGCGGGTGTCTACTGAAAACCAACTAATCGTTGGTCACCTTCTGGAATTCTTGTTCGCCTGGTAATTTAAACCGAAAAATCTCTCAATTTGGCTTACAAAATGCGCATTTTTGTGCAAAATTTGTGGATCTTTCGATTTTAGATACCAGGCGATGATAATCAGTAGCGTGTGTCTACTGAAAACCAACTTATCGTTGGTCACCTTCTGGAATTCCGTTCGCCTGGTAATTTAAACCGAAAAATCTCTCAATTTGGCTACAAAATGCGCATTTTTGTGCAAAATTTTGGATCTTTCGATTTTAGATACCAGGCGATGATAATCAGTAGCGGGTGTCTACTGAAAACCAACTAATCGTTGGTCACCCTGGAATTCGTTCGCCAGGTAATTTAAACCGAAAAATCTCTCAATTTGGCATACAAAATGCGCATTTTTGTGCAAAATTTTTGGATTTTTCGATTTAGATACCAGGCGATGATAATCAGTAGCGGTGTCTACTGAAAACCAATATCGTTGGTCACCTTCTGGAATTCCGTTCGCCTGGTAATTTAAACCGAAAAATCTCTCAATTTGGCTACAAAATGCGCATTTTTGTGCAAAATTTTGGATCTTTCGATTTTAGATACCAGGCGATGATAATCAGTAGCTGGTGTCTACTGAAAACCAACTAATCGTTGGTCACCTTCTGGAATTCTTGTTCGCCTGGTAATTTAAACCGAAAAATCTCTCAATTTGGCATACAAAATGCGCATTTTTGTGCAAAATTTTTGGATCTTTCGATTTTAGATACCAGGCGATGATAATCAGTAGCGGTGTCTACTGAAAACCAACTAATCGTTGGTCACCTTCTGGAATTCGTTCGCCTGGTATTTAAACCGAAAAATCTCTCAATTTGGCCTACAAAATGCGCATTTTTGTGCAAAATTTTTGGATTTTTCGATTTTAGATACCAGGCGATGATAATCAGTAGCGGTGTCTACTGAAAACCAACTTATCGTTGGTCACCTTCTGGAATTCTTGTTCGCCTGGTAATTTAAACCGAAAAATCTCTCAATTTGGCATACAAAATGCGCATTTTTGTGCAAAATTTTTGGATCTTTCGATTTTAGATACCAGGCGATGATAATCAGTAACCTACTGAAAACCAACTAATCGTTGGTCACCTTCTGGAATTCCAGTTCGCCTGGTAGTTTAAACCGAAAAATCTCTCAATTTGGCTTACAAAATGCGCATTTTTGTGCAAAATTTTGGATTTTTCGATTTTAGATACCAGGCGATGATAATCAGTAGCGGTGTCTACTGAAAACCAACTATCGTTGGTCACCTTCTGGAATTCTTGTTCGCCTGGTAATTTAAACCGAAAAATCTCTCAATTTGGCATACAAAATGCGCATTTTTGTGCAAAATTTTTGGATCTTTCGATTTTAGATACCAGGCGATGATAATCAGTAGCGGTGTCTACTGAAAACCAACTAATCGTTGGTCACCTTCTGGAATTCTTGTTCGCCTGGTAATTTAAACCGAAAAATCTCTCAATTTGGCTACAAAATGCGCATTTTTGTGCAAAATTTTTGGACTTTCGATTTTAGATACCAGGCGATGATAATCAGTAGCGGTGGTGCTACTGAAAACCAACTATCGTTGGTCACCTTCTGGAATTCGTTCGCCTGGTAATTTAAACCGAAAAATCTCTCAATTTGGCATACAAAATGCGCATTTTTGTGCAAAATTTTTGGATTTTCGATTTTAGATACCAGGCGATGATAATCAGTAGCGGTGTCTACTGAAAACCAACTTATCGTTGGTCACCTTCTGGAATTCTTGTTCGCCTGGTAATTTAAACCGAAAAATCTCTCAATTTGGCATACAAAATGCGCATTTTTGTGCAAAATTTTGGATCTTTCGATTTTAGATACCAGGCGATGATAATCAGTAGCGGTGTCTACTGAAAACCAACTAATCGTTGGTCACCTTCTGGAATTCCAGTTCGCCTGGTGTTTAAACCGAAAAACTCTTCTACAAAATGCGCATTTTGTGAAAATTTTGGATTTTTCGATTTTAGATACCAGGCGATGATAATCAGTAGCGGTGTCTACTGAAAACCAACTAATCGTTGGTCACCTTCTGGAATTCTTGTTCGCCTGGTAATTTAAACCAAAAATCTCTCAATTTGGCTACAAAATGCGCATTTTTGTGCAAAATTTTTGGATTTTTCGATTTTAGATACCAGGCGATGATAATCAGTAGCTGGTGTCTACTGAAAACCAACTAATCGTTGGTCACCTTCTGGAATTCTTGTTCGCCTGGTAATTTAAACCGAAAAATCTCTCAATTTGGCATACAAAATGCGCATTTTTGTGCAAAATCTTTGGATCTTTCGATTTTAGATACCAGGCGATGATAATCAGTAGCGGGTGTCTACTGAAAACCAACTATCGTTGGTCACCTTCTGGAATTCCAGTTCGCCTGGTAGTTTAAACCGAAAAAATCTCTACAAAATGCGATTTTTGTGAAAATTTTTGGATTTTCGATTTTAGATACCAGGCATGATAATCAGTAGCTGGGTGTCTACTGAAAACCAATAACGTTGTCACTTCTGCGAATTTCTTGTTCGCCTGGTAATTTAAACCGAAAAATCTCTCAATTTGGCATACAAAATGCGCATTTTTGTGCAAAATTTTTGGATCTTTCGATTTAAGATACCAGGCGATGATAATCAGCTGGTGTCTACTGAAAACCAACTAATCGTTGGTCACCTTCTGGAATTCCAGTTCGCCTGGTAGTTAAACCGAAAAATCTCTCAATTTGGCTTACAAAATG